>NW_021319852.1:412189-471804 GCF_001605985.2 Dendrobium catenatum | reverse complement strand
ATATATATATATATATATATATATACTATTCTTCCGTGCAGGTGGACATGCTCAAGCTAATAAAAGGGGGGCACCGTTATAATTTCTAACATTGTCTTATGTAGGTGCTTGCTCAGCCCCCCTAAATAAATGAGGGCTAAAAATAATTATAACTACTACAGGTGGATTGTTACCCTCATAAGAAGAGCATGGCTTGGCACAGCTTCAATGGGTTGAGTCTTTTACTTTTATATAAACTGCTTGGGATATTTTATTAGGATAACCTTATAGGGACTTTAGATTTTCTGCTTTCTATTTAATGTAATAATTTATAATAATTATTAAGAGTTGTGAAAACAACTGTGAGTTGGGATATTCTTATCCAACTCGGATTCCAAAAGAAGAAGGCATCCCTAAAGGGGAGAGTCTTCTTCCATTTGAAAGACCAAGTTGGATGGCTTTAGATATCCAAAGAGAAAAGGCAATACCCCCATGCTGGGGGGAATTGTCTCTTTATTTGGATATTCAAGCCACGACGGATCCAAGGAGTCCAATGAGAAGAGATCCAAGGAGTCCAAGGAGGTGAGATCCAAGGAGTCCAAGGAGGAGAGATCTAAAGAGTCCAAGGAGAAGACATCAAGAATGCTAAAGATTGAAGACCCAATATCTCACTCAAAGTTGTTAGCGTCTGTCATAGGCTTAGAAATCCAGGTTGTTGGTAGTGTTCCCCGGCCACTTTACTTTCTGCATATCTGGGTTGTAATAAGGGCAGTTTACCTATGACCATTTAGTTGATTATTCTAGATTTATATTGATGTGTTTACCTGATTGCGTAGTAGAATTACCTGCTTTTTCTAGGTTTTTTTCTTGCATGCCGTGTTTGCTTTCACCTGGATTTTTGTTAGGCTCTTTTAAGGATTACAAAATTTTTCTACTCATAACTAATCTTTAAAATTTTAAGTCTTAAATAACATAGAAACTTAACGAATCTAAGAAACTGCCGGAATCGTCCAGGGACGCATGCATATTATCGCATTCTTCTTTCCTTGTTATAAGACATATCCCTGCCTGCGGGTAGAGTCCGGATAATCTAGCCTATGAGGATGAAGTGCCGGACTTAGGGAGACCCAATCTTTTCAAAAAAAAAAAAAATTCTATAAGCCTGTTTTTAAAATTCTATAACATTCATGAGCTGACATTTCAACTAGCATGCATTGCATTAGTAACCAACTAAATAAAATTTAATTGCATTAGCTAGGAGCATCTGACCCACATAAGTCTAGGACCACTTAGGAAATTCTCTAGATGTTTGTCTTATTTCCAAAGAACTGTACTTCTCACCCATCTTTCATAATTGACTTGATAGCATAGTTTTGAAGCGATTAGGTGGTTAGCTGGCTCCCCCAATCCAGGCCGGGATAAGTCCAGGTTTTGCACTGCATTAGCTAGGACACGGGTCTTAATGTTGTGTAGAACACTAAGCCCAACCTAAATATAGGATTTGATGCTACTACATTCGATCTCGTAGGATGCCTTAAATAGTAGGAAGGTCCCTTCCTTTCAGGGACTATAAACCCTACTTATCTATATCACAGGATGACGCCACCTCCATCTTTTCTCTCACGCATGTGATTGAGTGCTTGATTTTCTTTTTCCAATTTCTCTCTAGTACCCTAAAGCCTCTGAATGTTTGTACGAACCATGCATGTTGATTCAGCCCTTCGGACCTTTCTTCCTTTTGGATAGGACTTCCTAGTCTACACCCCTGTGTCAATCCCACTTTAGGAGAGGGTAATATATAATCCTTAATCGAGAGTTTTCTCGGGTTCCGGCTTGGGATGTAATTAACCGCGGGGGCTTACGCCCATGGGAAACTCGGTCCCACATCTACTAAACCCTATTCAAACTATTGTATCGGGTGGGGGAAACCCGTGATTAGGTCGTGTATATTACTACCCATCGGGGTGTGTTGGCGACAGCCTCTATCCTCAATGGCTAGTCATATGCACGATCCAATATGTCCCTTCTAATTGACCCGTTTGCACGGTGTTCTTTCGGAGGTCCATAGGGAGCATTCCCAAATTTAGCTCTATTTATATTCATTATCTCTATATTTGGAATGGCATTTTGTTTGCAATTGGTGCAGTAGTATAGTGAGGAACATTAAGCTAAACTTGATTTCATTTTATATTGGGCGTCTTCATTTCTCCGTGTTCGGGACATCTTATTGTAAATTTATATGTAGTTCTTATATGTTTATCAGTTCAATAAATGTTTGGTAATGATCTCATTCCTTTTTATTTTGATCGTTAATGATTTTGTATGATTCTAAGATCTTTGCTCTTCATAAGGTTTACAAATTCATAAATTGTTGATAAATTTCTAAGTAGCTTAAGAATCAATGGAAGAGTTAATTTCATCTATAATTTTTAGTTATTACCCAGGCTATAAATTTGTTTAGCAGTTCCAATTTATTACAAAGAAAGAATCACTTTTTATAGTTTTCAGTTTACATGAATTTTTTATTTTATAAAGGTGTATGGTGTTGAATTTTTTATCAGCTAGTTGACTCAAATGGAATTTGATAATGACTGTTATCATATATCTTTAGTTATTGATGATTAATTATGTTATGAGGCTTTTGAGAAATGAAAAGATTTTTGAAGCGAAAAGAATGTTTCGAAATTGATATTAACAATCTTCCATCTGACCCTAGCCTTCGACCATCAATATGGAGTTATGATGTGAATTGATGTGATAAAGTTCGTAGAGCTTATATGTTGAAAGGGATGCATCAACCAAAAATCATTATTTCCCTCAAACAATCATAAGAAATATTGCACGTAGGTTCAACTCAAAATGGTTTGAAGAATTTTCTGATTGGATATAATACAGTGTATAAAAAAATGCTGTATTTTGTCTATATTGTTACTTATTTAAGCCTCAAGAGAAAGTTAGTACTTTCCAAGGCAGTGGATATGTATTTATTGGTGAGGGATTTAAGAACTATAATAGAAAAGAGAAGCTTTTGAGTCATGTCGGCTTTTCTGTTTTGTTTTTTCTTTCTGTCTAAAATCCATGAGCTGTATTTGTATATGATTCTTTTGAGGAAGAAAAATATAGATGATCGGTTCCGCTGTATTTTGATGTTTATAGTAGCGCTGTTTGTATGTTTCTGTGTATAAATATTTGGAAGAAAGTTATGAAACAAATTCCGAAATCAGAGCCTGGAATCAGTTCAGTCAGTTTGAGTTTGGCCATGACCCGATGCGAGCGGGATCCGTCTCGGTCGGGTTGGGTCGTGACAATAACAGTGCACACAACAAGGCAAGACATAAATGTGAGGCTTTAACGAAGCTTCAAGAGCATAATATTCCCACTTTATGGTCGAGCAAGGAAGAGAAGCAAAAAAAAGAATATCACACTATGCTAACTGCAGTTATTGATTGTGTTCGATTTCTTATTAGATAAGGGCTATCATTTCATGGGCATGATGAATCATCTAGCTCTGATAATCAAGGGAATTATGTAGAACTAATTCAATTTCTTGCAAATCATAATGAAGAAGTTAGAAATGTTACATTTGAAAAAATGAATACTAAGTTAAAATTGATTGCACCAAAAGTCAAAAATGAGATTTGTGCTTCAATTTTTGCTGAGACCTTGGCTGTAATCATGAATGATATTGGTGATTCATACTTCACCATTCTAGTTAATGAATCTCGCGATGTGTCTACAAAAGAATAGTTACCTATTACAATGAGATACGTAGATAAGTTAGGCTAAGTAATTGAGAGGTTCATAGGTGTTAGTCATGTTACTTCAATAAATGCAATAACACTCAAGGTAGCAGTTGAATCACTTCTTGCAAAACATTCATTAAGTTTACATAGAATACAGAGAAAAGGTTTGTTTGTGATAGTTGTAACTTAGTTCTTAATTATTGATATTCTTGCAACATGTATATTTTTTATGATTCCAAATAATATTTCTTTGAGTATTATTTCTCCTAACATATTTTGGATGCATTATTTTATTATTTGTGTGTACTAATATTTCAAAAAAATTATACTCTAGATTGTTGAAGACTTCAAATCAGATTAATTTAGAATTTATTGTAATTGAAGTCTATATTTTTTATTTTAATTGAGTCTGAGAGAGTGTGATTGTAATTGAGTAACTGTATACACACACACATTGGGGGAGAGTTTAAAATCTATAATTTTTAAACTAATCGTACTGTACGAAGACTCTTCATACAGGACGATATGTTAAGTTACTTTCCCCTTCGAGTAGTCAAACGAACAGGAAGTAGAAAATTTTTTATGTAAGGATTGTACTGTACGATCTCACAATCGTACATATGCCATCTAGGGTATGAATTGGATGGGCCCCTTTTCATCCAGACGAACTTAAAAATTTTTTGAATGGTTCGTACTGTACGATATCGTCATCGTACGTATGTCGTCAAGGGTACGAATTGGACAGGTCTCTTTTCATCCAGACGAACTTGAAAAATTTTCTGAATGGTTCATACCATACAATGTCGTCATCATATGTATGCCGTTAAGGGTAAGAATTGGATGGGCCCCTTTTTGTACAGACGAATTTGAAAATTTTCTGAATGATTCGTATTATACGATGTCGTCATCGTACGTACGCTATCCAGGGTATGAATTGGACGGGTCCCTTTTCATCCTGACGAACTTGAAAATTTTCATAACTGATTGTATAGTACGAAGTCATCATCGTACATACGCCATCTAGGGTTCGAAATTTTAGGGTCCCTCTTCATCCCGATGAAGGTGAAAAATTTTCTAACTATTCATCCCGGATGAACTTGGTTTGTACTGAATGATTATCGTATATGAAATCATTTCGTACCTATTCACAACAGGTTCATAAGCAATAGTTTTTGAATTATTCGTACGTACAAACATACGATCATACTATACGATCGTGTACACTAAAATTAGAAATTTTAATTTTCTAAATGATTTTTCGTGTCTTTGATATAAAAGGTTCACTAAAACAGACGTGAAATACTCTTGTCATCATGATTTCTCAAGAGCAACTAAAAGAGAGAGTAAGGGAGAGCGTTTGAGAGAGATTTATTGCAAGTGGAGTGTGAAGAGTTAACAAGGTTACTCAAAGGTAAGGATCTCTTTGTATTTTTGATGATTACTCTTCTTTTTTTCTTTCTAGTTGCTCGTTAGAAGATCTTTTGAAGAAGGTCCAATACTCAGTTGACACTTAGAAGGTGTGAAAAAACGACAATTCTCTCCCGATACTTGGAGAGTATGAAAGGACTATGATTCTCTACCGACATTTGGAGAGTGTGAAAGGATGATAGTTCTCTTCTGACAATTGGAGAGTATGAATAGACGATGATTCTCTATTAACACTTGGAGAGTGTGAACAGATGATGGTTCTCTGCCGACACTTGGAGAGTATGAACAGACGATGGTTCTCTACTAACACTTGGAGGGTGTGAAAGGACGATGGTTTTTTGCCGACACTTGGAGAGTGTGAAATGACGACAGTTCTTAACCAACACATGGAGAGTGTGAACAGACGACAGTTCTCTGCTAACACTTGGAGAGTGTAAACAGACGACGGTTATCTGCCAACACTTGGAGAGTCTGAACAGACGATAATTCTCTGCCGACACTTGGAGAATATGAACAGACGACAGTTCTCTGTCGACACTTGGAGGGTGTGAAAGGACAACAGTTCTCTGCTACACCAGGGATTGGTAGAAGAGATATTTTATATGTCATACCCCAGTTTGGATCACCCTCTAACATGCAAACGAGAGTATAATAGAGAATGATTTCAACATATCAAATTTCATACTTAATAATAGAAAGCATGTAATATACCTTAATGTACATCAATATAATTAAAATAAATACATAGCTCTACTAAAACTTTTGAACTTTACTTACATATCAAAAGGTTTATATATCTATTCTTTAGATCTCCTCTAAGATCTCTTTGTACACCAAAACATATTTACACCAAAAATAGAAGGTCACCTCTTTCTCGCCTAGTGCCCTACAGGCTCCTTTCCCTTACTTTCAGTATAACCATTGCTAATGAGCTAGGGCTCAATGAAATACACCAACAATATAAAATAAATAATAATAATATTGTTTAACAATTTAGAAATTCATAACATATGTAGAATATATTAAAATTCTATATTGATAGTAAGAAATGTGTAGCAATTCTTTCCCTTTTTGCTATCTAATTAACAGCTTCAAACAAGTCATATGATGTCTATAAGTTTGTGCATCCTTTTTAGTCTTTCAATTCAAGGTTGGGTCTAAATTCCCAACTTTTAGAATTAAAATTGCTCTCTCATTTAAGGTTGGGTCAAAATTCTCAACTTTTAAAATGAGAGAGTATAAGCTTACCTCATCAGGTATTTCTTCCTTATTGATGCAGGCTTATCCCCCAATATATGACTTAAAAGCACTTATATTCTCCTTCATTTCATGTACTTTTTTATAACCATTTACAATAATTATATAAGTTAGAATCAACTACAAGCAATTCACATATAAAGCAATTGAACTATTGAAATACATGCCATCATGGGAAAAGAAATGCTATTATAAATAAGATAAATATAATTTTGCAATTATATAAACTTTTTATTATTTCTATGTATTATTGGGTACCTCACCTCGTTAGGAATTGGTTTTCCTAGAGTCGGCTTCCTTTTCCTCTTGCACACCACCTCTACCAAACTTCTCCTCATTAACCCCACTCCCTCCTTAGCTCTCTCTCTCTCTCTTAACTGAAACTTAATTCAAGCATAACCAATTAAATTTGTCTTCTTACTATTTTTAGTGGCTATTTTTAGTAACTGCTCCTAGCTTTTCCCTTTTCTTATTGATTTCAGCTTTCAATAACTCTAGTTGATTTCAACAATTCTACTGCAACCTCACCTGATTTCAGTACCCCACTTTAGCTTCCTGAATTAAGAAATGCAAATATACTATTTGCAGCTGTCATTTCCAGCAAATAGCAGTATCACAACTATTATTTGCAACAAAGAACAACATAAATCATCTTCTTTCCCTCTCCCAAATCTTCCCCTCTTCTTACCTTACTGATTTCTTAACTTTTCCCCAATAAGTAGAAGCCCTCCTACCTTTTTCCCTACAAGCAGCATCCCACATGACTTTCTAATGCCTCCCAATAAGTGATGTGCTCGTAGGAAGTTGCTTCAGACTCCAGAGAATTTTGTTACTGGAAGGAGGGAAGAAATGGGATAATGGAGCTACTTCAGACCATAGTGCTTTATATATATGTTATAATATTATAAATACCTCCACTAGCATATTCTCCTAATGCCAGCCGTAGGATTAAATCACATCCGCTGCATGCATTGAAAGGGAACTAAGTGGAATGCTATAGTGGCTATAGTGGAAAATCGTATAGTAATTACTAACATAATTATTGTCTATTAAGCAATAACATAGTGAATTACTTAGGAGTAAATAATATATGAATAGTATAATTTTATTCATTCTATTATTATATACAAAACTAATATTTTAATATACTTTTATATATCAATGTACTCAAAATTAACAATAGAATTTAATGAAACAAGTTAACCTTTAGAGGAAGTTAACACTTACAATATTTTAAACATCTTGAGGGTATTACATTGTAAAGGCTTCTCCACCTTATTGTGGGGGCAAAATGAGAGACACTTTGGTAATAGTGTAATACCTAAAGAGGGAGTCTTTAGGGAATGGATGTAGGTCTTGTTTGATTGAACCACTATAAATTTGTCTTTTAATTTTCGCATTTTATTTCCTTCAAGTTATTAACTGTGGTTGAAAAGTTTTATTTTAAAAACTTAAATTAACTTGCTACAAGTTTTAAAATTGTTTTTCTATTTAAAAAATCCAAGAGAATTTTTAAATTACCAATTCACCCCCCTCCCCCCCTCTCGGTTAGCCTTGGGATAATAGCTTAGGTTTAACAACCTATATGGAATCAACAAGGTTATGATGGAGCATCTAATATACGAGATGAGTTCAATGGTTTGAAAACACTCATTCTAAAAGATAACCCTCAAGCATTCTATATTCATTTTTTTGCCCAACAACTCCAATTATGTTTGGTGGCTATTGTAAAAAATTATTGGTAAGTAAAACATTTATTTGTGATGACTTCAAGAATTGTAAATACTGTTGAAGTTTCATGCAAGACGAATTATACACTAAAAGCTATTCAGCATGATAAAATATATAGTTTTTCATTTAAGCAATGAAGAGTTAAATGGTGGTCGAGGTTTGAACCAAGAAACTAATTTGTATCATGCTGGGGACACCCGTTGGAATTCGCATTTTCAAACATTAATCAGTTTATAAAAAATGTATGCTTATGTACTCGAAGTGCTAGAAATTATGAAGGAAGAGGGTATACATGATCAACAATTAGTTGAAGCTGATGTTTTAATAAATGTCATGGAATCTTTTGACTTTATCTTGACACTACATTTGATGATTGACATTTTAGGGATTACCAATGAATTATCACAAGCATTATAAAGAAACGATCAAGATATTTTAAATGCAATGAAATTGGTACAAGTGTCTAAGCAACGATTGCAAATGATGAGAGTAAATGGATGGGTGCATTTACTCGAAGAAGTGTCATATTTTTGTAATGTTTTTGAAATTGAAGTTTCAAATATGGATTCTAAGTTCAAGGCTCGTGGACGGTCTGTACAAATATGTGAAAAAATTATAAACTTTCATCATTATCGAGTATATTTATTCTATGCAATTATTTATATACAACTTTAGGAATTGAATAACTTATTCTCAGAAAGTAGTACCGAGTTACTTCTTTATGTGACATGTTTAAATCCGAGTAATATATTTTCTGCTTATGATAAGGAAAAATTAATTTGTCTTGCAGAGTTATATCCATCAAATTTCTATATGATTGATCTTGTGTCTCTTGAGCATCAATTATCTACTTATATTATTGATATGCGTACTAGCGAGAAGTTTACATCTTTAACTAGCATTCCTGCTCTAGCAAAATAGATTGTAAAGGATAAAAGAAATGTTGCGTATCTCCTGGTTTATAAACTTATTGTTTTGGCACTGACGTTATCAGTTGCTACTACTACGGTGGAGAGAGCATTTTCTGCAATGAAGATCATTAAGAATTGACTTTATAGAAAAATGGGTGATGTCTGGCTTAATGACTGTTTAGTATCATATATTGAAAAAGAAGTATTTGATTCTATTCAGAATGAAGTCATTATGCAACATATCAGAAAATGCAAAGTAGAATTCAAAGTCTGTAATTTTCTTTTTAATTTCAAAAATTATGATAAAATATAATGCTTTGCTTTGAATTTTGCTAGTGAAATATATCTATATTTTTTGTATTAATTTTTTGTATATATATCGAGTTTGCCCACCCTAAAAAAAAGGGCTGGATTCGCCACTGACTGTAGGGTATGGGAACTGTAAACGCGACTAGAGCAGGGATTTGGGTAGGATATGGGTATGGGCGGCATGGCAGAGGTAAGTTTCCTAAGCCTTTTTTTTGTTTCTTTTTGACGTGGCAGAGATGTCAACACATCCATATGATTATAAAATACATCCAATGAGCACTTCTCTTTCTCAAACTCATCCTTTCTTTCTAACAAACTTAATAAAATATTAACTTAAAGAAGCACGGGTTAAACACCCATTACTAAAATAATAAAAAAAATATTTTTAAAATGTTAGAGTTGAACCTATCAAGAGGAGTAAAAAAATGGTTATGACCTTCTTCCAAGCTCTTGTGTAGCTTGTTAAACCTCAATGCAAATTCCACACATTCATTTGACAAAATCTATCTACTTGTAGAAAGCTATCGCTCATTACTGACTCTTAAGAATTTCTCTAATATCGCACGAGTGACAACACATCTACTACACCCAGAATCAACATCGTTA
The DNA here is from genome assembly GCF_001605985.2 of Dendrobium catenatum. Lineage (NCBI taxonomy): Eukaryota > Viridiplantae > Streptophyta > Magnoliopsida > Asparagales > Orchidaceae > Dendrobium > Dendrobium catenatum. Next base: position 461,840 of record NW_021319852.1, on the reverse strand, counting down.
GTTAATTACAACCAATAAGACAACTTTAACTCATATCCAGTTCTAGTAAGCTAAGAGGTTATTTATTTGATGAGAAGTAAGTGGACTATTTTAAATGAAAGTTTTTAGAATTTTGATATTTGGTTTTGTAAAAGAAATGCTAAATGAAATTTGTTAAAATCTGAATTTGCTCTATAGTTCATTTTGATGTATTCAAAACTAATTTATTTCTTACCAAATTCTAAATACTTCGCAAGCTAATTGTGCTCTGACTCGATATTAGCTGCCATGCCTTACCATCAATAGCTTATCGGGGCCGCCCACCACCACCATTTGCCATCTTCACCATCATTGAACTTTATAATACATTAATTTTATTTCAAATCAAATAAAAATAAAAACCTACAATTATTTTATATTCATCTAAATAAATACAAATATTTTAAATATATTGCAGTTATTTTATACCATATATATATATATATATATATCAACATTGAAGGCTTTGTTTGGGACGGCTTTTTTATTGCTTTCTAAAACGGAGTTTTAGTATAATTTTTTTTTTATTTTTGTATTAAAACTCTGTTTAAGAAAGCAGTAAAAAAGCCATCCCAAACGAAGCCGAAGTTAGCTAAATTCACCACTCATTCATCCCTTCAGATTGGGAATAGAGTGAAATTCGAGCTCTTACACAGCTCACCTTGATCTGTTAGTTGCAAGCTTTGACTATTAATTAAGATGCATTGGGTTAAAATATTACGTATGTGATGCGTGTGAGTTTATCATATTTAGCCTAAATGTCCCCCTAAAAAACAATTCGAGCTCTAATCAGATATTTCAAATGAGCTATGCTAAATTCTCTGTATGGACAATGAACAACATATAAATAGTGATGCTACAATATTCAAATCAAAGATCAAAATATTTTTTACTAGAGCTTATCTGATTAAAAAAATTATGAAATTTAGATAAGAGTGTCATGTTTTTCTCTCCCTTATATTTTTTAGTGCTAACTCATTACAAACTTTGATGGGTATGCGTTGGGCCGCATAACATTTCTCATAAATGAATTCAAAAATAAATTCATGGGCATGGAAATTAAAAAAAAAATTATTCTAGTGTGCAATCCATAATATAACTTTGTTAATGCTCGGCAAAATTTTTAAAAGGAGCACAGTTAATAAATGTTTTAGGAACATGAGCATGAAAATAATAAAATTTAAAAGGGAGCATACAAGTGAACGGTCGTCACGTTTTGTAAGAAAACGCAAAGCAAGATTTCGTTTTCTTCAGAAAATGCGATGAAGGATCGCGTTTTCTATAGAAAATGTGAAGGGGCTTTGCGTTTTTACCGAAAATGCGAAGCAAGTTCACGTTTTCTTCATTGCCGGACCCCCACATGCAAAAAATCTGGCGTAAAGGAAGCGGATTTATGCGGACGTGGCTTATTTTGGGGCCCGGACCTGGCAAGATTGATCACGGGCAATGAAGACCCGTGAATCAATAGTTCCTCCGTGAAGCACCAGCCAAAGGAAAATTTTTTTTTAATGCTGTATCTTGCCTATAAATAGAGCGAAAATGGAGAATAAAATGCTTGTTTGTTTGAAGTTAACTTTAAGGGAACGGTTGAGTAAAAGAAGGTTAGTATATAAAGTTTTTTTTTTAAGATCTTTGAATATGCAAGTTACAAAAATTTCTGCACATTGTTGAATTATTTTGTATAAGTATCTGCATATTGTTGAAGTTTTTTTAGAAATTTTGTTGAAAATTTGATGTTCAAATATTGTCATGGAAAAATTTGGCGGTATTGTTTAAGCAAATAATAATGTTAGAATTGAAATATTTTTATGCTTATGATTGTAATATTGTTCAAATCTTGACATGAAAAATTTTTTAAAGCAAATAATAATGTTAGAATTGAAAATTTTTTGTATGTTTATGATTATCGTGCAATTTTTTTCCCTCAAGTATATTTATCACAAAAATTTTTCCCCTCAAGTTATGATTATCGTGTAATTTATGATTATGTTTCCCCCTCAAGCCATGAATTAAATTTTTTTGTAAATAAATAATTGAGAAAATGATTTTTTTTGTACGTAGTCAGAGAAAGAGAGAGAGAGAGAATAAGAGTGAGAAGTTGAATTAGATATAATTATTAAACATTAAATTTTTATATCATAGTTAAATATTAAACTTCTAAATAAATAATAAAGTATTATTTAATAATATTAAATATTAAAGTTATATATTAAACATAAACATTAAAATTTTAAATCATAATCTGAAATTAATAGTTATTAATAATTTAATTATGTAATTAATAATTTCATTAAATATAGAAACATTAAAATTTAAAAGAATAATTATATAAAATAAGTGTAGAATATATTTAAATAGAAAATTATTAATATTTTAAAAACTAAAAGAGAGAGATACAGAGATTTGGAGAGAGATTAAGAGAGGAATAGAGAGTATATTAAAAATATAAATGGGATATGATTTAATATGTAATTATTAAATGAAAATTATTTAAATAAGTATATTAAAAATTTTAAAAATATAATAGAAAATATAACATTTAGAAAAAAATTATGTTTAACATAATTAAAAAAAAATGTTTGAGATATTACATATTTGAGATAAAATTATTGAAATTGTGTCATATATTAAATTCATAATAAATAATAAAGGACTGATACATATATTAAAATTTGGTCATAAGAATTAAAATCATATATGTATCATTTAATATTTAATTTAATGTAAAATAGATAAATTAATATTTAAATGAATGATTGAATTAAGTATAACTTATAACTAAGTAATACTCTGCCTTTGATCACTCAGCTTAATAAGAACAAAAATATTGAAACCATGTATTTGTAGAGATGTTTATTTTTTTAGTTGAACATTCGGGCTCCTCCCTCATCACTCAATGCCATTTTCAATCCAAGAAAGATTGTTTGCGTTTAGATAGAAAATGTATTTTAAATTAATGAAATTTATTATATTTATTATTTATTTTGTCGTAATTAATCTTAAATTACTCGTCTTAAAAATGTTATAAATGTATATATGGATACGGATATCATGATATATATCAATGGGTCTTCGACTTGATTAAATCAAATAAACTATCTTTTGATGAGCATTGGCATTTATGACAGTGCAAAGGACATGTAGAAAAAAAAAGATAATCTAGATAGTCATTTTGTTATAATTATAATTTAATAAACTTTCAGTCCATATGAGTGATTACTGATTTTTTTATATTTAGAAAATTAAATATTAATTAAGCATGTTTAGAAAAAGAGATTTTATATGTTTTTTTCTAAGTAGCCTTTATACTAAGAAATAATTATATATTTACTTCACTTAATTTGGCCATTAAATAAACTTTTTATGATTTTATGAAGTCCTTAATATGCATTAAATGCCCTAAATCATGATATTTACTTCACTTAATTTGGCTATTAAATGATAATTAGATTTCATAGTCTTTTTTTCACAATAAGCTAGATAGTCATTTAGTTATATTTCTTAGATATAAGTTATATTTATAGGGACAAAAATTTTAAGAAGTTATAAATCATATTTAACTTAATTTTATTTTATATTAAAATCTGAAGAATAAATATCCGAAGATATTATTAAAATTTTGATGAGTGGCTTAAATAATAATTTAAAATTGAGATAATCGATATTTAAAGTTAAAAATCAGATTTAACAAATTTTGTGGAGAATAATAAAATAGAGAGAACAAATATATGATATTCCATTTTGACTTATTTTTTCATTGATCATCAGAAACTATTTTAATTAGAGAGAAAAACTTTTTAAAATATATATTAATAAATTAAGTAATAAAATAATAATTAATGAATATATTAATTTAATAATTATATAAAGTAAATTATTGAAATTATTAGATAATACAAGATTAAGTAATAATTAAAAGCATATTGAATCATTTAGTATAAGAAATTGATATAAAATATAACTTCGATTTGTAAAATATATTAAACTTAAATATTAAATTTATAAATAATAAGAGATAAGGAAGAAAGAGTTAAATAGGTGGAGAGTTTGAGAGAGATTAAGAGAGGGAGATAGAGTAAATGAGGGAGAGATAGTTGATACATAAGATATTTTCATAAGATGACATACAGAATAAGTAGATTTTCATTGATAAAAAATATATTTTTAGGTGATTTACGCATCTTTTCATTGATCATCAAAAACTATGTCACGACTCATACTATTCTTTGACCGGAACCTACAACTCGCGGAAGATTTCACACCTACATATATTGGTGGAAGAAATAGACCTCTGCAGGTTAATTAATGATATTATTACCCTGGAAGACATTAAAGTTAGGATCCTTAGAGCATTACATCGTGATTACACCACGCACACGGTGAATCTCGCATGTCGGATGCGGAATAATGGTGGTCACACTGCAGTTCGAATTACAGATGAGGTATGTACCTTCGTACTGACAGAAGGACGGCAAAGGACCGTAATCTTGTATGTTGAGTTTGAAGAATTACCCGCGCCAGTGGTCCGACCTGATTCACCACCAAACATAATATTCGATAACCCTCGCCACTCCACCTACATATCCAGGTTAAATTCGATGTTGATTCTTTAGTGATGTTACACTAACTCATCACATATTTATAATCTAATTATAAATCCATGATCAAAATTTGCTTGTAGGCCCACACCCATAGATACCGAGCCTCCATCTTCACGTCAGTTGAGCATGAGCTCACGACCGACATTCGACCTCAACATACCAACATTTACATTAGGCTCACCTTTGATGGTGCATAATATAGGGGAGTGCAGTGCTCTAGCTGAAGGACATTCAACACATCCTATCAGCGAAGTAGTACTACCCGATTATGAGACAATGTATAGCGGTTCAAGCGAAAACTCGAGCGTGGAGCCAGAAGCACCGCCTATGGAGGATGTGGAGGTAACAATGCGTGCATATCCAATTATTCAACAACATATTGCTCAAAATGTATAAAATCTTGATGATATATATGATGGTAAATAATGAATTCAAAGAGAAATTAAATACTACACAAGCGTGGGACGCATGTGATGGTATTGATGCTCCAATCAATAATCATCAAGAAAACTTTGATGCCATCATTCCAGATCATTTGTATGATGGTATGACATTTGGTAGCAAGGAAACACTTCAATGTGCTCTATCTGGGTGGTCAATAATTAAAAATGTAGAGTTCAAGAAATCAACCTCCAATAAGACACGTCTAACAGTTGTATGCGTCCAACACGATAACCAAACTCGTCCTTGTCTTTGGCGTCTCCATGCAGCAAAGAGTAAACGCCTCGGATGGTTATGGAAGATTTCAATCATAACCGGGCGACATACATGCACCAATCCGATATTGTCTGCAAGTCATCAAAATTGTACTTCGAAGTTCATCTGCCAATTTATAACAGGAACCTTAAGACAACAATTAGATTTAAAACCAAAAGAAATCATTACCCGAATTAGCCCAAAATTTGATGTTCAAGTATCGTATATGAAAGCTTGGGATGCACGAAGAAAAGCAATAAGATCAGTATTTGGCAGTTACGAAGAATCATACAGTTCGTTATACCGGATGATGGAAGCAATACGTTCAGCAGTACCTGGTTCTGTTTATAATATTCAAGTAACACATGGGATGCGATTCAAGAGCATTTTCTGGTCTTTTGGGCCTAGCATTATGGGATGGCAATATTGTCGTCCAATTCTTTGTCTTGATGGTACTTTCCAATTAGGAAAATATAGAGGAACATTGCTTGTTGCGGTAGGTGTCGATGGAAATGGTGGGTTATACCCACTTGCATTTGTAGTGGTTGAATCGAATCAATAGAATCATGGACATGGTTCTTGCAGATGCTGCATGATCTAATTGTAAGTACACATTCCCGTCCTGATTTATGTATTATATCCGACAAACATGCCAGTTTGATACGTGGTTGTAGTGAGATTTTCCCCTGGGCTGCACATCGCCACTGTCTGCGTTATCTACGAGAAAATTTTAAGAAAGCTATGCGACGACTTGCCGTCTCTGATTGTGATGTTGTTTGTGAAAAAATGTATTGGGTAGGAAATACATATGATATTAAAATCCACGAGAGGCACATGAAAGACATCCAAAATATAAAGAAAGAGGCTTACGATTGGTTGATGGAGAGGGATCGTACAAAGTGGGCGCTAACTTATAATGGTGGATTTCGGTATGGAGTAATGACAACAAATGCCTCTGAATGCTTTAATGGCGTCCTACGAAGAGCCCGTGGATTACCTATACAAGGCATAATCATAAGTATATATTAAAATCTTGTCTCATTATTCATAAAGCGAACAACCAAGGTTGAACAATGAATTGCTTCAGATAGCTCAGCATTTGTCCCATGCACAAAGGCGGTCTTGGAATTGGCCGAACAACAGGCACGTAGAAGTCCACAACAAACCCAAATTAATAACCATGAGTTTGAGGTGTTTGACATGTCGTATAGGTCATATCTCTTTGTTATTACATCTCCACAAACATGCACTTGTTCGTGTGGTCACCCACAGATTTATCACACTCCATGCAAACATGCAGTAATTGCCTTGGGTTCACAACGTTGGGATCACATTGCTTTTGTATCGACCTACTACAGCTTAGTCTACTACAAAGAAAGTTATTCAGGAATTTTCCATGTTATCCCGGAGAGGACACTATGGCCACCATATAATGAAGATCATGACATTATACCATTGTTGGCACCTACAATCCGGCGTCGTTCAGGTAGACCTAGAACTAACCGGTATCGTAACAGTATGGATGAACCCCGTGGATGCTCAAGTAGAACATGCTCCTTTTATCATAACAGAGGTCACAACATTGCTACATGCCCTACTAATCGAAGGACAACTAGGAGGAGAAATTAGGGTTATTGAAAAAGTATAATGATATGTTATTTCAAATGTCATATTGCTTGTACTTGAATCATTAATTAATGTCATATTGCTTGTACTTGATATGTTATTTCAAAGTGTAATGGATATGTTATTTCAAATGTTATATTATTTCAAATTTATTTGCCTAATCATTAATTATTGTAATGATGTTAATTATGCTTGTACTTGTCTCATTAAGATTATTTACATTTCTATTAGAGCGTCTGGAAGGTAGGGGGAAAGAGTTCGACCACGATGTTCTAAACGAGGTAGTCGTGCATAAGTAGATGTGCCAGAGGTAGAAGAGCATCCAAGCATAGCATTATTGGGGGATGCTCATAGAGCTTCATGCATTAATGAGGTATTTTTTATCTAACATCATCAATTCTAATGAACACTTCGCCAATTCATAACTTATAATTTCACAGGCTGTGCATCTTGTGGGTTTAACCCACCTACATATGGCACGTGAGTGGCCAGTTCGTTGTAGAAGAATGCTCCATGCACTACAGATTACGGGGTTGGATTCAATTTGGCACCAGCAATTCATACAATTGGATCACGCTTTAATTGCTGCATTGGTTGAAAGGTGGTGTCCACTAACGAACACCTTCCACTTACCGATGGAGGAGATGACGATTACATTACAGAATGTTCAGTTGATCTTGGGCATCAGGATTGATGGTGCTCCAATAATTGGTAGTTCAATGGTCGGAGAAGGGTTACATTGGGACACATGGATTGAGTGCTGCAATGAGCTTTTGGGTTCCCACGCAGACCTAAATGTTACATACCATTATCCTGACGACCATGAAGTAGAGGTTATCTTCAGAATGGGGCATTCACAAGCGTACTCAATTTTACCGCTTCGATGACTTAGATGGACCTTTTATCAAGAGTCATATGAAGATTTACCCCGATATATATTCCTTCGACATGTTAAGGCATACATTGTATATATTCTTGGCTGCTACTTATTGCTTGATACCTCAGGGTCCCACATCCATATGTAGTATCTACCATTACTTGAGCACATAGAGAATTTTGCCCATTACTCTCTAGGTTCCGCGGTATTGGCACATCTGTATAGAGAGTTGAACCTAACGACACAACCTTCCCGAATGTACATAGCTGGATGCCTTCCCCTGTTGCAGGTATGAGCTTGGGAGAGGATACATGTTGGTAGGCCAACGCTTTGAGTTCCATACCCACGAGATATCATCGGAAAGCCCCTTGCTTTAAGGTAATTTGGCATTCACTTAACATCTTATGATGTATTTTTGTTAAAATGAATAATTTGACGAACACAAACTTATTATAGGTGGGCTAAAGAAAGAGTGCGAGAAGTTCTAATTGGAAATATAATGACCTACAGAGATGAGTTGGATGGACTTCAGCTAAGCCAGATATCTACAATTTAAATTTAGTATATCATGCTTGTTAATATTAATTAGGAAATTCTTCTCTTAATGCAGGCAATATTTATGCCTTACTCAGATGCTATAATGGGCATGATGCCTCCAATATGCCATGAAGCAAACAACCTATGGACGGCTCGTGTCCCATTGATTAGCTGGAAATGTGTCGAGTGGCATTTTCCTGACAGGGTGATGCGACAATTTGGAGGCATACAATCTTGCATGATTGAGCCCTTGGAGAAAGAATTTCGTCGGGTTGATGGTAGAGGTTGAGCTGAGGTAGATTGGCTTCATTACCACAGAAGATATATTGAGTTCTGGAATAATAGACAAGCGCTAATTACAACCATCAGGCAGTCATTGGGAGATGGTAGGAAGGAGTTATCAGATTATTTACAATGGTACAAATCATGGGCGTCCATCTACTTACTGAAAGCACCAATAAATCCACCAGAAACAATTTACCCAATGTCACCGGGGGAGAGGATAATGGTACGTGATTAGGTACAGATTTAAATGTGACTTAATATACAAGTATATTATATTATACTTAATAATAAATATGCATTTATAGGTCGATTACTTCTTACGTAGTAAACACATTGCTGAGTCATATGCTACGGGTCAGATGGAGAGTGGAGGGTCAATAAATCAATGATATGTTGACATTCTCGAACTTGCAAGACAAGTGGAGCAATCTGTATATATAGACACCACTGGCCGACAACCTTGATGAGGATGACAAACTTCAGTGATGGAGCATCCTGATAGGAGATCAATATCTCATACTTCAGGATTACAATTAAATCCTATAGACCCGCCGAAACATTCCATGTGCGCAGGATCAGTTGATTATGCCCGACCTTTCGGAATGACGGGAGAAGACCCTTCTATAATACGTGGTGAAGGGAGTTCATCTCAAGCAAGATAAGGAGGGCATTGGAAGATTCCAAAATCACAATGGGCTGGTACGACATCTTCATATGGCCACAAGCTCCATATGACTTGAATAATCCCATGTGGACGGCATTATTTGGCTGGTCAGGAACTCCTACGCAGCATGACATAGTTATGGAACAAGTCCAACCTAACATCGACACTGCACAAGAGGAAGGACATCGGGACCAAGAAGAAGAACCACAACTCCAAAGGAGGAGTAGGCGGGAACTCTCAAGATACACCCCTAGTACAGATGCTCTCAAACCTAGTAAAAAGAGGTAGTATAAATTCAGGAATACTTAATTATGTATTATCTTTAAACTTTTATGTGTAACTATTTCATATTATGTAATATATTATTCATATTGGTTTCAATAATTTAATATATATTTTGGTTCTTTTAGTTTCATATTATGAAATCTTATTTTTTTTCTACCGGACCTGAAAATATAAATAAATTATGTTTTAAGATAACATGCAAAACTTTTTAAATTCATAATATGACATATTGTAAATGTATCACCTCAGTTACATTACTCAACAAAGCACAAACTCATATGGTTGGCTTCGTAAGTGATCAAACCAAAGAAATGCTTGTAGAGGGAGTTAGTCGTTTGCGTGAAAATTTATCTTCTCCGACTGATGAGATCCTCAAAGCCAAGGTGGCATCAAATGAACTATATAGATGTGTTTTGCATAGTTGGGGGGAAGACGAGGATTGCATATTGTGGCACGAGCATGATGACGTGAAAAACATTAAGGCATATCGGGCTGGCTTTGAATTACGAGACATGGGTTGGACAATTCTACAACAAATATTTTACAATCCTTCCAATCACATTGTATCATTAGATTTTTTTAAGGGTCGAATTCTTGAACTTGGTCATGATAAAGATGGTACAATTGAACCGGGAATGGGAAGATCGATGCTTGACATAGACCATTGTATTCTATAATGTAAGTGGTATCAGGATAATAATAAATTGCTATTTAAATGTTATAAAAAGTTGTTGCAATCTTCTGAACAAGGTAAACCTAAGGAATTTCTAAATGGAAGAGACTGACAGTGAATACGAGAAGAATATATTATCAATTTCAGATGTTGTCCCACATAAACTCAGCTCCAAGGTTGTGTACGATTATTATTGCAGAATATGTAACAATAAGAGTAATATTTTTTTGGCTACATATTATTATGTAGGATTGTGCTCGTGATGAATGTCATTTTTTAATATTTCATTTTGTGTGACGACAAATTCTAATATACTAAATATATTTTATTTCAAAAAAATAAAATAAAAAATAAAAAATAAACAAATGTGATATCAAATGATCTCTTAGATTTGTTTGGAGATGAATGAATAACATGAACAATCAATCAATATACTGTGCTTATCTTAAAAGAAATTAAAAAAATTTAAAACATAACCTGCTAAAATTTTATTCAAGATATTCTGGTCTGATTTTTCTCTTTCAAATATACTGCATAAATAGTTTATTACCTTTTCAAAATAGCTAGTCGTAGGTTCTGAATTTGGGGCAAAATGTCTTAGTCCAACGAATTTGATTATTTACAGCAACATGTCCAAAGAATTAAAAGAAAATTACCAAGAAGAATTACGTGTTAAGCTATAGACTTACGGTTCCATCCAAAAAAAAAAAACCTGTAAGAGAAGATCTCTCACGATAAGCGGCTAGAGTCCTCCGTCATCATCATTCCCTTGAGGCTTTTTGCTAGCCATATGGCCGTCTCTCTCGGAGAGACCTTATTCTTCCCAAACGGCTTCAACACAACAGCTAGCTCTTCCAGCCTATTGTGCTGAAGTAATTCAGCTGAAAGCTCAAGTAAACCTTCCAGCGCATCAGCTCTCTGCCTGAAAGATTTCACATCCAGCGACTCTTTAGATGGAGCTTCATCATCCATTGAGGCATTAGTGAGCTCAACATGGCTTGAGTTAAGTAATTCTGAAGAATAATAAGATTTCTCCTGCATGCTACGCTGTTCCTCTCTAATTTCTTCAGCAGCTGAAGACTCTGAAATGCCCTTTGATTTCTTGCTCGAAGGCGGTGGATTTCTCCTCTCTAAATCTTCTTTAACAACAGTAAGTATTGTCCTCATGTCTTCATTTTGAACTCGCATGTCTTTGCTTTCAATTAGAACTTGTTCGCTGCCTACTCGAAAGCTACTGTGCCTTATTACATGTATAACATCATCAAAAGCCGGAGTTATATGAGTACCTTGATTTTCCAACGCCTGGTTTTGAATTGGTCCTTTATCGAATAGACAACTCTTAGGAGCTGAAGTTGCAACAAAAGGTGCAATAGTTGGTATGGAAGAAATGAGTTCTTTAACGGTGTATTTGTCATCTTTGGTTTGCACAAATAGAGGCTTCTGCGGAGTCATGTTTATAAAGACGTCATCCTTACAAGCAAATTCATGTTCTGAGCCTGCAACAGAAAGTTCCATGACTGAGCTTGAACTCACTTTATCATTACTAGCAGTAGTACTCTTCTGCATGCCCATCAAATCAACCTCAGGATTTAGTAGTGGAAGAGTCCTGCAGCCGAGTTCATGACTTTCCACAAAAGAATAGTTACCCTCAGAAAATTGTGTAGATAATCGACAATCGAGTTCATGACTCTCTGCAGTAGAATAATCAAGCGCCTGATGTGCATCAGGAATTCTTGAGCAACCAGCAGGGTTGGATTCTGAAATTTCGGACTCATGTGCGATATAATGCTGGTTAAGCATATCATCATGGAGGGAGAGACATTGGGTCTCTTTTAAGAAAATTTCTGGATAAAGTTCTCTCTCGGTAGGTCGTGCTTTCAAATTGCCAGAATTTATCTCAACCGTTGAAGGTTCACAAGGGCGCTTTTCGTATTTCATCATCTGACCATTTATTTGCTTGGAGTTACGAGACACCACTTGCGGACTCTTATTACCTTCCCGGTTAACCCTCGGGGGAAGTCCTCTACTCCCAATATTCACTGGTATTCGGTTATCAAGGCCAAAAGATTTCTTAATGGGACTGGTGGCCTTTCTTGCCATGCTGGACGGATGTCTATGGTTCATCTTAACAGTAATGTCATCTTCATTAATTTTTTTTAAGCCATTAGCAGGTTGTGAAACTAAATCACTTCTCGGTTTAAACTTCGAAGTTGATTCCACATGTTCCTGTCACAAGCAAAGAGAAAAGAAATTAAAGAGCAGTAAAGAAGTGAAAAGGTGAAGAGCATAAGGAATGTAGACTTGACCTGATGCTTTGAGGACAGCAGACGTGTTGTATAATCATCAGCACTCCTGGTTGATTCACTGGCATCTTTTTCTGAACTTGCTTGAGAGTTCAAAGAATTGCTGCGGCAATGTTTTGGTGCCTTATTAGATGGTTCTATGCATGGTTTAGGATTGCACAAAGCTCCTGCTTTCACCCAGCTAGCTCTCGGGGGTGAGCTGGTTTCTCTTACTTTTCCCTCTTCTTTTAGAGCCATGACAATATTCTTTATTTTTCTAGGTTGTTTTGCTTCGTTAGTCTCCTGCAGGTTGGAACTCAACGAGGTTGGACTTCGTTTTTGTGTTCCAGCCACATTGTCACTACTGCATTCTACGGTATCCTTAGCTAGATGACAAGCTTCAAGAGCCTTGTTACGACGGCAAGATTCTTGGTCTAAAATGTTTCTGTCTGTTGAGTGCAGAATTTCCCAATCACCGCTGGAAATGCTACTGCTTTGACTAACAGACATATTATTCAGAATATCACTGTAGGTGGAGAGTAGTACGGGTTTTTCTGGTGATCGAGTCACATTATTGAGTTCCAGGAATGATCGGATTTGATTGACGTATGGCTTCAAATATGGATTACTTAATACTTCCGACGCCTGATTAGGTTTAAAATCAGCTCCAAGATAGTACATGGTGTGGAAAATTGACAAAACTACCACTTAGAATTTTAGGTCAACTTACATTAGGCCGATGCTCGGGGTTTTTTCTTAACATACTTTTAATGAGTGCTTTCCTGCAGGAAATGACAGTTGTCATCAGCAGTAAATAACACTAAATGCAGAAGCTTCAGCTATTTATGAGGAAGAAACTCTATTTTCAATTGAATATCAAAACAAATACATCAGGATTACAAATATTTTTGACTAATTTGGAAAGGATTAAAGCTTGTCATTTAATTCAAAAGATGTTATTTATAGATGTTGCTTGTTAGAAGAGATTTCAAGAATAAGACATGGGAATTTCATGCTATTACAATTCAAATATACATACACTAATTCAAAGAAAACTATTTTTACACGACCATTGAAAAGAAATAACCACCGAGCCTTGCCCAACTACAGAAGTCCACTGTTTGCAAAAGTTTTCACAAAGATAATCCATCTCACAATCAAACATAAAATGCTTTTTGGGCAGTTAAGAGATGGATGAATTCAAAGGCATCTAGATTGGTCCTCATGCATTCTGGCAACAAATGCACTAAAAGCGTGCAACGATAGGGACAACAAGTTGTATAGATAGCATAAATATCAGTGTGTATTTGGGTATCATCAGATCATGCTATAACATTGTGTTGCTTGTTGCGATCTTGAATATCGTTTGATCTTCAGAGGATTGGTGACATTATTATTGTCATTGTATGAACTGCATTTAACATAGCTATCATGACAATAATATAATCTTGAAAGGAAGATAAGCGTCATTTGATTTTCAGATGATGGCAATAGATACTATTATGGTTGTATGTGATGCTAATTCATTAAGTGCATTGTGTCCAATTACTTTATGATGGTAGGATTGTCGTTAACAAGAGACAAGGGTCTTCCCATCTTAACATGGCAATAGGCTAGGCTGTCAAAGCTATTATACACGACACGACTGATAGAAATCATATGTTAATGTTAGCTTCAAAGACGAAACATTTAAAATAAAACGAGCATAATTCTTGGTCAAAATCACTCAAGCATAGGGTGTTTTAGATAGATTAAGGCTTCGTTTGGGACAGCTTTTTTTGCTTCTTTCTAAAAAATTTTCTTGTAAAAAATTTATTGAATTAGAAATATTTGTACTCGAAAGACGTTTTAGAAAGCAGTAAGAAAGCTGTCCTAAACGAAGCCTAAATGATTCATGGACAATCAATCTAGCTGTCCTCAAACAGGGGGTTATTAAAAGGGTGCAGGAGCACAAACCATTATTATAGATCAATATAAAAATGATATTTAGCAACTTAAAGGAAAAGGTAGTCATAAAGCGCACTTACAGTGAAGAGGAATAGCAAGGAGGCACCGGACCAATACAAGAACGGTTTATTTTGCTGATCAGTCCAGCCATATCCTGTAACCAAATAAACATTACCAAGATCAAATATCTCAGATGTACAATTGGGTAAAAAATTTCACTCTCATTTCAACCAGAAGCTGAAATGGCAGACTAGAAATAAGAACCTAAATTAGGGTGTTCAAATTTTGCAAGATCTGTAAAGATTAGGTATTCTTGATTTTGGAGTTGGTTTAATAGAGTTTGCATATGAAAATAGTAGCCAAGCAAGTTAAGAGAATGGCACCATATGAAGTAACATATGGTATAAGTGTTGGCAATACTTTATGCTTGGAAAAAATGGAGAGAAAATGATGCATCTTGGAAGTGAAAGCAGCAAAGTAGAGAAAAAGAAAATTACAGGAATCAAATATTAGGACTGATTTTTGGACTCTCTCTTCAATAATCAAGAAAGATTCAAGTGATCTACTATTCAAGAAGTAGATTAGCTCTCCAACAAACTCTAAATGCTGCTAGGACACTCACAACAAACCCTATAATAAACTTCAGCAAAATATAAGTTTCAAACCCTATATCAAACTCCACCTTAAATAGCCCAAACACACAATTAAAATATTCCAAAACAGCCTAAACACAAGTAAGAAACTTTCCTAAAAAATTAAACTCTTCCTAAACAGCATAAACACAATTAGAAAACCTTCTTAAATAATTAAATCATTCCTAAGCAACATAAACATAATTAGAAAATTTTCATAAACAACATAAACACAATTAGGAAACATTCTGATAGGAAATACTTGTATGCACAAGCAAACCTAACCCAAATGAAGTACCTAAACAAAGAAAACTGCTGTCCACAGCAGTAAAACAGCCCCAAAACAATGGAAACGAGGAGAAAACTGAGAGAAAACGTGGATAAGTTCCACTAGAACAATTGTATTTCACTAGAAGAAGAATTAAAACAAGCAAAGATACAATTTCCTTCAATCCGAGAGGAAGGAATAACTCTCTCAATCTCCGGCAATGCCAAGAGCCCAAAACTCCAAACCCTAGATATCCCAATTACATTAAAATTCAAGCTGCCCTCTCTTCCCCCCCAATCCTCCTAATTAACAATAAAGGAGTTTTATAAAATACCTAAAAAAACCCTTCTATTTCAAAATTTCCCTCCAAACTATGTGTTTAACCCATGCTTGGCCCACCAGGCTTCTGCTTGGTTCCGTTGGGTTCTGCCTGGTTCCGCTGGGTTCCGCCTGGTTCCGCCCAGCCTTGCAGGTGTAGACCGGACCGGTCCAGCTGGGACCCGTCCAGGCGTAACATTACTCCCCTCCCAAAGATTCACCTTGTCCTCAAGGTGAAAGTACGGGAACTGCTGCTTCACCATCTCATAGGGCTCCCAAGTGGCCTCGTAGTCGATAAGATCCTTCCATTTGATCAACATCTCTTTGTTTCCCTTTTTATCCAACCTTACCCCTTCCAGCTCCAAGGGTTTCATGACCACCTCCAAATCCTCTATCAGTGATGCTGGCAATTCCACACTTGCTGCATGCTCTCCAAGTGCTATCCTCAACTGCGACACATGAAACACCGGGTGTATGGTAGCTGAGTAACCCTCCTGGTGTCATTGCCATGTATTTATTTCTCTGACACACCTCACACCTTGCCACCACCTCCTTATGTATCCCCTTCCAGTAGAGTTCAGCTGCTAATCTCTTGTATGTCTTCTGCACTCCTGAATGGCCTCCTACTGCGCTGCCATGGAACCCCTGTAACAAGTGGGGAATGTGTATGGACGTTCGTGGCAGCACAAACCTCCCGTGATACAATAGCCTCTCCCCCTCAATGCAGTGACCCGGATGGCTACTCTTGTCTTTCCTCATATCCTCCCTGATCTTTCCCAATTCTTCATCTAACTTGTTCTCTTCCTTGATGGCCCCCCATTCGACCACCAAGGGCATTGACTGAGCTAACTCTTGGAGCTCCTCTCCACATCTGGATAGGGCGTCTGCTGCTTTATTTTCCAAACCAGGCTTGTACTAGATCTCAAAATCATAGCCCAACAATTTGGATAGCTACCATTGGTGCTCCTCAGTCACCATCCTTTGCTCCAAAAGGTACTTTAGGCTCCTCTGATTAGTTCGGACGATGAAGTGTCGACCCAACAGATAGGAGCACCACTTCTGAATGGCCAACACAATTGCTATTAGCTCCCTCTCGTACACTGACTTCAGTCTTTCCATGATTGATAGCACTTGACTGAAGTATGCTACCGGCCTGTGGTTCTGCATCAACATTGCTCCCAAACTATATCCTGATGCATCGGTCTTTACAACAAAGGCTTGGTTGAAATCTGGAAGAGCTAGAACAGGAACAGTGGTCATGACTTTCTGCAACCTCTAGAAGGCCTAGGTCGCTGCCTCTCCCCAAGCAAAGTTGTCTTTCTTCAGCTGCTCAGTCAAAGATCATGCAATGGTACTATACCCCATCACGAACTTCCTATAATAGCCAGTCAATCCTAGGAATCCCCTCAACTCCTTTATGTTCCTAGGTAGTGGCCATTTCTGCATTGCCTCAACCTTGGTTTGGTCCGCCGCCACTCCCTATTGGGATACTACATGTCCCAAGTATTCTACACTGGACTGAGCAAAACTACATTTCTTCAGGTTGGCTCTCAGTTGATGCTCCTGCAGTACCTCTAAGACCATCCTCAATTGCTCCAAGTGCTCTTCCCCGGTCATGCTGTATACCAGAATATCGTCAAAGAATACCATGACAAACTTCCTGAAGTACTACCTGAACACCCTGTTCATCAAGGACTGAAACGTAGCAGGAGCGTTAGTCAACCCAAAAGGGATTAACATAAATTCATAATGCCCTTCATGTGTCCTGAATGCTATCTTTGGAACATCTGCCTCCCTCATTCTGATCTGGTGGTATCCGGATTTTAAGTCCAGCTTAAAAAACATCACTACCCCATTTAGCTCGCCCAACAACTCAACAATCATCGGAATTGGGAACTTGTCAGGTACAGTGCCTTTATTCAGAGCCCTATAATCCACACAAAATCTCTAACTCCCATCCTTCTTCTTGACCAGGAGGACTGGACTAGAAAAAGGGTTGTTGCTGGGTCTGATGATCCCCACCTCCAGCATTTCTCAGATCAGCTTCTCAATCTCATCTTTCTGAATCTGTGGGTAGCAATAAGGGCAGATGCTGATCGGGGTCTCCCCTTATTTCAAAGTAATGGCATGCTCTAACTCTCTCTGAGGAGGTAAACCTTGGGGAGGTTGAAAGGCCTCGCTAAATTGGTGTATGAGCGGCTGCACTGTAGAGGGAACATTGTCTTCCTCCTCCAATCTGACCCCTTCCAGGCGGTACAACTCCACTAAGTAGCCTCCTCCCTCCTCCTGAATGGTTCTGATGAGGGATTTGAAAGAAACCCCTGCCTTGGTCAGCCCGACATCACCCTGAATCATCCTCTTTTTTCCCCCAACCACCAACTCCATCCTCAGTATACCCCAATTGATTTTGGTATCCCCGAATGTCTGCAGCCACTTCATCCCCAGGATGACGTCAGTGTTTCCCAATTCCAAGGGAAGGAACTCCTCTCTCACCTGGATCCCCTGAATCTTCAGAAACACCCCTCCGCAAACTCCTCTATCCATTTCCACCTTTTCTGTGCCCATCATCACCCCATAGCCTCTTGTATCCACCAACTCTATTCCCAATCGCTCCACGATCTGATTGGAGATGAAATTGTGGGTTGCCCCACTATCAATCAGCACCACCACCTCACGGTCAGCTATCTCTCCTTTCACTTTTATAGTGTGACTCGGGGTGAATCATGAAAGTTCGTTAGGGATGTTAAGCCCTATGAACTAGTCCCGAGGCTAACCAAGAGGCGGGGTGAATTGGTATTTTAAAAAATTCTTTAAAACCAAAAGAACGATTATCATAAACCAAAATCACCACGAAAAAACAAGTGCAGAAAAAATTAAAGTGCGGAAGCAGTAAAAAGAACACAAGGGTTATAGTGGTTCGGTCATCTTGACCTACGTCCACTCCCCGGAGGCGCCCTCCGAGTATTGCACTACTAACGTGACTCTCCTTTAGCCCCCACAGCTAGGCAGAGAAGCCCTCACAAAAACACCTCCTTTTTGCCACACCCGGCAAGGCAGAGAACCCAACTCCTTTTGCTTCCTCCTGAAGAAGGCAGAGAACCACGATCACTTGCTGAAACTTACCTCTCTCAACCCTTCCAAGGGCAAGAGACTCTAGGGAAGAAGAAGTGGAACAATGTTTGGAGCAACCCTTGTGAACCCCCTCACAAGCTCCCCCTCACAAGATCCTCTCTCTATCTCTCCCTCTCTCTCTCTCCTTTAGGTTTTCTCAGGTCAAGACAGCAGCCAAGGATGTTCAAAAACATTGAACAAGAGCTCTTAAATAGAAGAGCTTCAAAGGGGCTCATTAATGGCAAGTTGCCGACTTTATAGTCCAGGACGATATGGAAATCGTCTTGACCGATCAGTACAAATCTCATAAGATCGGCCAGAGCATCGCCCTGAATGCAAATTGGATGATTGAAAATTTGCTTGATCGTCCCTGACGATCTCACGATCGTCCTGGCCGATCAGTTCAAATCAAAGGAAAATTGTCCAGAGCATCGCCATGAATTTGAGCTGGCCAATATTTATCGTCCAGAAGCAACTAAGGGTTTTTTAAGAGATCATCCTGGCCGATCCTGCGATCGTTCAGGACGATGTGATCTTATCAATTATCCTTAATTACTTCCTTGATTCCTGGATCAATTTAGGCATAATTGTGTAATATCATCCAGGCCGATCTCATGATCGTCCTGACCGATTTCCAAAAATACAGAATACCTAAATTGATCATGGCGACAATTTCTTTCTGTATTGAGCATATCGTCCTGGCCAATACAGGTATCGTCCAGGCCGATCAGTTAATTACGGCTGTCTTAACTAAGAAATCCTGATTAGATCTTCTGTTTTGAGCTCGATCGTCCAGGACGATATAAATATCATCCGGGACGATGTGAGTAAAAACACAAGTTATAAATCTCTCAAGTGTGTGTGTGTGGGATTACTTAACATCAGTCACTTTAAGCAATTACAATTGACTCAAAAAAGAAAAAAGAAAATTACAGACTGACTCAATCCTAATCTACCCAGTCTTGAGCTGATTCTAATTTTCGTTCGATCTTTGATTCCTGAAAAGTCAGTAGAAAAAAAGGCAGTCATAGTGAAACAAGATTTGTTTGCTATCATCAAAATCATAATCCAAAAACATGTTTGTAACAATCTTCTCCTTTTTGATGATGGCAAACATATCGATAACCAATTCTAAAACAGTAATGCAAAACTAAACAAGCTTTCAAATTTTCGAACAGAACAAGTACAAACATACTACAAGAGCAAGTACAAACATACTACTCCCCCTTTTGACATCTCAAAAAGGATGAAGAAACTAAAAACACAATACAGAAAAAGAAAGCAATCCACATAAAACAAAAACTAAAACTACATAAACGAGGGATCCTGATCATCAGATGGAGGTGGAGGTGGTGGAGCCTGCTGAAAGTAGCTAGCTAGCGTAGTAAACTGAGCATTGAACCAGGCTATGTCCTAGTCGTGCTGCTGCTGCTAGTGAGTAATGTAGCTGTCAAAACGGGCTAAGTCCTCTGTGTGGTGCTGCTCGTAGCGGGCAATGTCCTCAGAATGTTGCTGCTCCTGTGCAGCAATGCAAGCGTCGAAACAGGTCTCCCAACGATCAAATCTCTCCACTAACTGGCCAAACTATGAGTACTGGCGAAGAGGAGCAGGATCAGGAACAGGTGCGGGAGCCTCCTCCTCGGCCCCCTGAGGTTCCCCACCCCCTGGGTGGAGACGAGTACTGTGAAGAATATTGAAAGAGATGTTTGAGTAGCAAGGAGGCTGAAGGTTGTGACGATCAGGATATTAAAGATTGTATTTGGTTTCAAGAATATAGGCTATGAGATGTCCTAAAGCAAGATTGTGTTTCCTCCGATGGCCTGAATCGCGAATAGTTGTTAAATAATTAATGTATCGAAAAATCAAGCCAATAGCATTAAACTCTCTCCGGGCCTTGATGAAAAAGGTAGTAAGAGAAAGCAGAGGAGTGATGTGAACTCGGTCCCCAACTTTTGGAATAATGGAGGTGCGAAGGACATGCTGAATTGTCCTAGCATCTTTGACTAAAGAGCTAGTCTCTCCAACATGAAAGGGTGTGTTGGTTTGGTGAAGAAAATAATTTGCTATGGACCAGTCAAAATCAAGATCTGAGACAATTATATGTAGCTTATCCCCGGTGGTGGATAGCTGCAATAGTTCAGCACAGTCCTGGTATGTGATCTCGATCGGGCGTCGATTCACATAGGAGGTCAGGGCTGTGAAAGTAGAATTTATACGAAGATTTGAATAAAATTCTAACAAAAGTTCTGAGAGAAAAGGGACAGCGAGGGTAAGAATGAAATAGAGAGAAGTGTGAGCAAATAGATCCATTACCGGATATAAAAGGTGAACAGGATTGATGGTTCTAAAAAAGGTGATGCCACATTCTTTGTAGCGACGGTAAGCTGCTTGATCCTCCACTTCCCTGAATCAAGGGTCCAGAGTGGCCCTCGAGGAACTTCCAGAAGCCTGTTGGATTTGCTTCCCACCAGCCATAGCAAGAAATCAGTAAGTAAAAATGAGATAAGAAGAAGATTTGAGGGGAAAAAATGGCTGGAATGGCCTATATTTAAAGAAACGACCATATCGTCCAGGACGATCGCAGAATTGTCCAAGAAGATTTGGTTCAATTATTGTGTACATGTTGATTGGTCAAAAAGGCGGTCCGATCGGCCGGGCCGATCAGATATCAGCCAGGACGATTAGACACAGGCGATCGTCCCGATGAGTCAAGCCGGACGACCGTTGAAAAAGAAGATCGTCCAGGCCGATTAGGTGTATCGTCCAGGACGATGCACAATAATTGATCGTACCGGCCGAAGTTAAAACGTTTTAAATCTGTTCCACGTGTATCGTCCAAGACGAACAGTGGATCGGCCAGGACGATTGTCCAATAATGTATCGTCCGGAGCCGGTTTTAAGGATTTAAACGTACTGACACGTGGATCGTCCGAGACGATCTAGTGTATCGGCCAGGACGATGACCATAAAAGCATCGGCCATGACGAAAATTGTATCGGCCAAGACAATCAAGATGATTGTAATAGAGTTCGATCAGATCGACCAGGACGATAATGTATCGTCCGGGACGATGAGTTACAGAAGGCTCAAAAAAGTTCAGCATATGGAATTTTGAAGATAAATTATCATATCATCCAGGACGATAGAGGTATCGGCCAGGACGATGTGACAAGAATTTAAAAATCAAGGAAAGATGGAGATGATCAGAGAGAACCCTAAATAAAAATAAATACAACAAAAACAAATAAAAACAAGAAAAAAAAATTTTTGTTTTTAATTTTTCTATTTTTTTTTGTTTTTAGTAAAGCAAGCATATGACGAATTTCCCAAATAATTAAATTTTAAAGATTTGAAAGATCAATGAGTTAACAATGTCACAATCTGAAAACGGTAGAAAATCCGATCCTGTTTACCCTAGCTCGGACTTCTTTCAGGATAAAAATTATCTTTTGAAAACAAAAGGTCTAACTCAAAATAAATTGGATAAAAAGAAGATCTGTTCAAAACTTAGTTTTAAATAAAATATCTTATAAAATAATATACCAAAGTAATTTATCTCTATCATGGAATTTGAAATCAAGCATTTGAAAACATCAAATACCCCATGAATCCTTCTAAGTTTTAAAAATTTTGAAAAGAGAGGATAACTTGCATTTAGTGTGCTCATTTTATGCCTCTTGTCACTTTGATTGGCTCTTTGAGCATCTTTGATTTTCGATACACTTTCGTGTATATACTTTTCTTTTCAATTTGGCGTCATTGACCATTTTTTTCTTATTTTTGCAAGTTAAAAACTCTTTAACAAACTCTTAAAAAGATTCTTAGTTGTGATTATATCTTCTAGATATTAGAGAAGATGAGCTCTCTCTAACATAGGGAAGAATAAACTACAAAACGAAAATCAAAATCATATGATAAGTGCAACGGCAAAATTTCAATTAACTTGAAAGATATATAAGAACTTTGGATCATATATATAAGATAGACTATTGTAGCAAGATAAAAAGGATCTTAATTTCAAAAATCATTTGTTAAAATAAGATAGCCTTTTTGTTTAGAAAAGAAAACTATATCACCAAAAGATGTTAGAGGGAGGGAAACCATCAACGGTGTTTTCCCCCTTTAACCGATTTAGAAATGCTAATCATTGGCCATAAATCTCCAAAATTTAAGAACAAGGAAAAATCATCATAAAGAAAATAAAAATAAAAAAACGACTAGAATAACAAAAAAACTATCACAAAAACAAAACATAACAATAATCAAAATCCAATTCAAGAATTTGTTAAGCAGCAAGTTTAAGCAGTTATGAGCTGTGAGCCTCCGTTTGTCCAAGTATCCTATGCACTCACGAGGTTTTTGGTGAGAGCAATCCTGCAAGAATCAATAACTGTCAGACTTAAGAACCCAAAATTGCTGTGAATCATGCAATTTTGATCTCCACACCCAATGTGTACTACGGTGAACAGTGCAAGTGTGTGAGATGTGTCCTAGCATGCCACACGAAAAACATCTAACTCCAGGAAAAGGATTTCTTAAAAGATTAGTGTTATAATGCCTCTTCCTAGTTTTTGGCTTTAGATCAAAAGTGGGTATCATCCAATTTCTCTTAATTGAGTCCAATTCATCTTTAAGCCTCAAGTTAGTATCTTCTAAAGCATTATTATAAATCCTCAAGTTGCGCTCTATTTCTTTAGATTTCTTCAAATCAGATTTGAGTGAGGTGTGTGAAACTTTTAATGCATCATGCTCATTAATTAATTCCGAATATTTTTTGTTTAAATCATATAAATTCATCAAGTAGAGCCATGTGATTTGAATCAATTGTAGAATGATCTTTGATAATAATTCCATGCTCTTTTTGTAAATTTAAAAGTTCCAAGTTAAAACTAGCATGAGTTTTCTTAAGTTTTTTGTATGATGCATGAATTTTCTCACAAATTTCGAACAATTGATAATAAGTTGGTTTACATATCTCTTCTTCATCACTTTGATCAATATGATCTTCCGCCATTAAGCACAAGTTTGTTATTTCGTCTTCAGGTTATCTCCGATGAATCAGTTGCAGAATCCGCCCAAAACGCCTTTTGAAGTCTCTTTTTGTCCTTCCTGAGCTTGGGTTTTTCCTCACCCTTTTCTTTGCTTGTGTGATCTTGAAGTGTAGGACAATCCGCTCTGACATGTCCAGGCTTCCAGCATTCAAAGCAAACAACATCAGAAGATATTTTAGAATATTTATTATTCTTACCTTTTCTCCAACATTGATGATGATTGTGTTTCTTTCTTAGAAAGCTTTTGAATTGCCTTATGATCAAGGCAATGTCATCTCTCTCAGACCCGGAAGAATCAGAATTCCTGTGGTTGGCCTTCAGTGCCACTGTTTTCTCCTTCTTTTTTCTCACATGCATCAAGATTTCTTTGATTCACTCCTTGCTCGTAAGCAATGAGTGAGCCAAGTAAGTTATCAATCGAATAGGCGTTTAAATCCTTAGATTTAGTTATAGCAATGATTTTAGCATCAAAAGAGGAAGACAAGCATCTTAAGATCTTTTTTACTTTTTCATAATTTGAAAGTTCTCTTCCTAAGGCATGCAAAGAAGTTACAATTTGAGTAAACCTTGTATACATATCAGAAATCAATTCAGAAGATTTCATATGAAAAATTTCGTAGTCATGCAAGAGAATATTCAAATGATATTGTTTCACTTCATTTGTTCCTTCATAAGTAATGCATAACTTATCCAAAATTTCTTTTCCAGTAGAGCAAGTAGAAACACGCATGTAATCTTCAGACTTTAAAGCACAGAAAAAACAGTTCAAACAATTCGCATTCAATTGAGCTAAATCTCTTTCATCGGTAGTCCATTCAGTAAAAGCGACTTTAGTTTTAATTCTGTTAACTTCATGAGTGGGTGGAGAATATCCTTCTTTAATAAGCATCCACATGCGATAGTCAGTTGATTGCAAAAAAGTAGTCATGCGAGTTTTCCAAAAATCAAAAGGAAGGTTGTCAAACAAGGGAGGTCGTGTAATAGAATATCCTTCAGTTATATTACGATTCCCAAAGTTAACCATGGATCAAAATTCAAAAAGTTTTCAAACTTAGTTTTTATGAATCCCGCTCTGATACTACTTGAAAGTGCTCAGATGACACTAAAAAGTGCTCTGATACCACTTGAAAGTTCGTTAGGGATGTTAAGCCCTATGAACTAGTCTCGAGGCTAACCAAGGGGGGGTGATTTGGTATTTTAAAAAATTCTTTAAAACCAAAAGAACGATTATCACAAACCAAAATCACCACGGAAAACTCATGCTAATAAAATCATTATCGAAAAGGAAAACTCATGCTAATAAATAAATAAATAATCCCAATAAATCAACATAAATCCTAACAAAAATCTTAAAATCATTGGCTGGTTATACATAATCTGCTATTACTTTTTTCCTTTCTGAAACATATAGCCCATATAACTACAGCAGAACATAACCATTATTGCAACAGTTTATCTATTCCAATAAAAGAAAGATTTATTACAAGATATTAACAGCATAGATCATTAAAAAAAAATATCATTAATTGCCACATACTATAATATATTTCCTCAATATAAAAATCTAACAAGGCACGCATTTAAAAAATATCATTAATTGCCACATACTATAATATATTCCTCAATATAAAAATCTAACAAGGCACGCATTTTTCCTGCAAAAATTTCATTAGCATATATGAAAATAAAAAATATTCATTACTTGCAATGATCATGACTACTATGTCAAATCACATGATGCAGCATGCTCGGGAAATGAACAATACATTTACAAAGGCATGGCCATCTTATAATGGCAATAAAATAGATAATTAAAAGCTTTAGATGTAACTCCTTTGACTATTATTTATGCTGCATATGGATGGAAATGATGGATACTTACAAAAGCTTTAAATGCAGGTCTATGAGCAGCCATCTCGTACATACAGCAACCTGCCTCATCACACAAAAAATATAAGTTACATGATATCAGTAGATAATTCATCCAAACATGCATGCACCTACCCAGGGACCAGATATCCGATTTGAATCCATAGGGAATATCAGCAAGAAGCTCGGGGCACATGTAATTTGGAGTACCAACAACCTGATTAAGGAATTAATATGTTTTTTATCATCATCGCCACATACAATAGTGCACAATTACTGTATTCTTAAATTTTTTCATTAGAAAAATTTATTCACTTTGCTTACAAAAATCAGTTTTGTCAGAAGTGCTAGATGCCCTCAAGGCGATTACAATGCCCAATGTGCCTACTTAGGTAAAAGATATTTGGCCTAGGAACTGTCTTTTGATTGATCAAATCAGACGCTTGCATTTTCACATGTGAAGGTTCTCTTATATTCTCTAGTAAAAAAGAGTCAGGTGGGAAAGAGAGGGTTTGGAAGGTTAATTGATTGTGTACCGGCATTATGTTTGCTATAATTGCATGCTTGTTAGAGGTTACGATGATTGCTGTTGTAGAGCTTAGGTTTCTACTGCTTATGCAGGTGAGGCAACACAATGGGCGCCTCAATGAAATGAGGCGCTAAATAAGAAAATCTAACACACTCAATAAACATATTTCAATTATGAGTAGTGCTTCTGAATAGTATAAAACGATAATCAGAATATTAAATTGTATGCAAAATAACAAAATTTCAAGATTTGTTTAATTCCAAGTTCAAAAATATGAATTTTAGGTTTTCTTAGATAAAATATCCATAAGACATCGTTAACTTTAACATTTCAATTACTTTAATTTAAAGCATTCTCACAAGTCTCACAAGCTTGATCTAATTTTCAATATAAATTTGGACTTGACTTCGAAGCCTCTCTCCTAAGAGAGCCTTCAAAGACTCACCAAGGCCATAGGAGACGCAAGGGTGTAGCAAGCCCAAAGTAACTATGTGATCCCATCACACTTCTTCTCCCTCATGCTCAACCTGACATTCTCCTTCCTCTCAAACCCTAATTTTCTCTCAAAAGCACCTCTCATAATTCCTTCAACAATCACACAATCCTCTCTTGTTTCCAAGAGATTCTAAAAACATTGCTTAAGTATTAAGCTTCAAGA
Source organism: Dendrobium catenatum (assembly GCF_001605985.2). Lineage (NCBI taxonomy): Eukaryota > Viridiplantae > Streptophyta > Magnoliopsida > Asparagales > Orchidaceae > Dendrobium > Dendrobium catenatum. Next base: position 434,913 of record NW_021319852.1, on the reverse strand, counting down.
AATACTAAAAATTCAAGTTGGTCATCACTTCATATAGTACGATTGGAATTTGTATAGTATGATCAGTTCAAAAACTAGACCCGTCCAGTACGATGCAAACAGTCGTTCAAACGAATTGTTTAACTTTTCGAACACATCGTATAGTACGATCCAAAGATCGTCTGGTACGATTTGTTTGTTTTCTCTCTATTCGTATAGGATGATTCTTGGGACGATTGGAAATCATCTCTGTCAATCGTCCCGTACTGCTCTCAATCGTCTCTATCAATCGTACGGTACGATAAATCTTTCTTTCACAACATTCATACCTTAGGATTCTCCAATGGCTGATGGATGTAAACGCGGTTGAATGACTCAAGGGAGCTCCTCCTCTTGTCGCTTCGACGATCAATTTCTGTCCGCTAGAGATGAAGATGCGTACAATAAATTCAAGGAGGCTCGAATCACCCCTTCCAGAATGCTCAATCAACCTGCTCTAAACTTCGAGGTGATGAACCTCTTTGCTTCTACAACTCTCCAATTCCTACTCACCCTAGCATTTCCATTTAATTCTGAAATGTTCTATGAATTCCTAGCCACCTTAGGATCAATGTGGAAACCTACACCATTACCTACTATGTATGTCGACAACCCCTATAAATCAATAAGGAGGATTTAGATGGAGTATAACAGACTTTTTACTGAAGGACCTCGTCTGCAATCGATGGCCACTAGAACTGATTTTGACTAGTGTTGTAAACCTAGCCATTAGAAATGTGGCTTTAAATCAACATCAAACCTTAGTCCACTCTCTAAATCAAAATGTCTTAATTATCCAACATGTTTTTCGAACTTCAATTATATCCAAAGCTAATGATCATGTCAACATCACTCCACTTCTTTCCCAGTCACCTATTTCATAATGTCCAATATTAAATTTGATGAAGCTCAAATGATTATTGATTATATCCAAAGCATGACTCCAATTCGAAATCCCAATACCGGAAGAAAGCAAAATGTCACACTAGGACACGTCATAGGCTATGTCTTAGATACAAAATACCAAATCAACTATATTGCTTCTCCCGATAATCTTCCGATTTTCTATACGGATGATTCCTTCCGTATTCTTTTCCATCGAGGGCAAGAGCACAACGAGCCAGATTTTAATGAAGAAGGGGAAGTTGTTCCTGCATGTGGACCTGCACCACCACCAATACTATCACCTGCACCTTCCTACCCTACCTACCCTCACGACAAAATAATTCAAAAGCTTAAGCGATTAGAAACCCGGCTGGACTATCACATTCAACAACAATAACAACATCACAGGGAAGAAATGAGATGGTTTGGAGAAAAGTTTTCTCAAATTGAAGATCAATTCACCTCCATCCATAAATACTTTCAACAACCACTACCACAACCTGATTAGGATCCGTCTTATTTTTAGTGCTTGTTTGTTGTGTTTTATTATTTTAATGTCTTGTAATGTTCACTTTTTTTTATGCTCCTCTTTTTGGTGATGTTAAAAAGGGGAAAAATATACATTTGGTTGTATGTTTTATTTTAATAGAATCATGTGTTTTTTTATTTTCTACTATTTTACTTCTCTATATTTAAAAAAAATGCAACCCTTATTTCTTAAATCTATCACATAGTGAGAGGGAGCTTAGGAGGAATTTTATTTTACCTCTCAACCAACATTGTTTGCCATCATCAAAAAGGGAGATATTGCTACAATCCAATATCCCCAGTCTGTGATTTTGATGATACCAAACATTATTGATTGAACTGTTATTTTTTTAATAAATGTTTTGGATATTCCTTTTGTTTGTGAGCACTAATATTACAGATAAAATATATACTGCTCAATGCTACTGGAAGCTCAAGACTGGCTAGAATAGGATGTCAAGTAAAAGAGTCTGTACTTTTATTTATTTTATTTTCTACTTTTTGAGTCTAGCCACATAAGAATGTATGCAATTGGGTGACCGTGCACAAATACACAGGGGGAGTGAGAAAAATTAAAAGTTATTTTTTTTGTATTAATCATATTGTACGACCTACAATCGTAATGTATGATCAGTTATAGAGACAATGGGCTTAACGACTACTTGAATAATTAGTTTCTATGAACTAATCATATTGTACGATTCATTACGATTTGAAAATCCTAGCAGCCAGATAAATTAAGATATTCGAAAATTGTGTTTTGAACTAATCGTATTGTACAATGTAGTTCTTACTGTATGAAAATTTGAAATCTGACTTAAATTATCCCCCGTAATTAATCAAACAAATCATAATTTAATTAATAATAACATATCATATTATACAATATTCATCGTACCGTATGATTGGCAGAGACAAAATTTGATCATCTCAAAGATCGTACCAAACGAAACCATGATTTCTTAATTAATCATACTGGATGACCGACTTGAAATCAACTAACTGTATTGTATGATGAGAGTATTACAAGATGATTGATATAGACGATTTTCAATCGTCCTATACAAATAGAGATACAACAAACAGATCGTATTATATGATATGTTTTGGAAAGTTGAATAGTTCGACTAAACAATTATTTGCATCGTACTTGACGGGTCTAATGTTTGAGCTAATCGTACTGTATGAATTCTAATCGTATGATACAAATAGTGACGACCAACTTGGATTTTTAGAGTTTCTTGAATCCTAATACTTAACAATGTTTTTAGAATCTCTTCGAAATAAGAGAGGATTGTGTGACTTCTGAAGGAACTCTGAAAGGTTCTTTTGAGAGAAAATCAGGGCTTGAGAGGAAGTAGAAGGTGAGGTTGAGCGTGAGGGAGAAGTGTGAGGGGATCACATGATTGCTCCGAGCTAGCTACACCCTTGCTCCTCCTATGACCTCGGTGAGTCCTTGAAGGCTTTCTTGGGAGAGAGGCTTAGAAGTAAAGTCATCGTGGTACTCTACCTTCTCTAGGAGAGAAAAAGATTGAAGGTATGCTGCCTTCTCCAAGAGGGAAAAAAAGCTTTGGGTTCTCTACCTTCTCCAGGAGAGAGAAAAAGATTGGAGGTACGCTGCCTTCTTCAAGAGAGAAAAGGCTTTGGGTTATCTGCTCTCTCTAGATGGGAGAAAAATTATTCAAGGTCCGATGCCATCACCCGAGAAGGTGACATAGCTTTCGGCAGTTCTCCGCATCAGGTTTGGTGAATGTGAGTTTGTAAGGGTTTCTCCGCCTTACTGTGAGAGCAAAAGAAGAGTCACTTTGTATTAGTGCAATACCCAGAGTGGAGGACTCCAGGGAGTGGACGCAGCTCAAGGTTGACCGAACCACTATAAAATTTATAGTGTGTTTTTTCCATTTTCTACATCTTTACTTTCTTGCGATCTTCTTTCTTTGCAACTTGAGTTTATTGGTTTCAATCTTATCAATCAATTATACAAAGTTTAATTTTTTTTGCTATAAGAATAATTGCATGCGTAAGAAAATAAAAAATAAAAAATGTAAACTTTTATATAAATTGCTTTCGCATGTTATTTTGAGTAATCTATTTGAATCATGTTTTTAAGTTGTTTTGCGGCTAAAGCAAAAAATAATATTCCTGCGTAGGAATTTTTTAAAATTACCAATGCGTCTCGGGATAGTTATGTGTGGTTTAACAACCTTCTCAAACTTTCACAATATTCATGCTCTTATGATTAAAAATATGGAGTTAAAAATTTCTCTCATTTATAAAATATGATTAATTTATTGTAAATATTGGACATGATTTTCTAAAAAAAATATTTTATCAGCTATTAGATCTTTTGTCGACTTAAAGAGATCATGTAAAATCTTATAAATTAATTTTGTCTCCAACTCATGTAAGAAGGTCTTATTGAGGTAGGGTTTGACATCCCTAAACTACAAGAAAATAGAGAAGAGAAAGAGCAAAAGGGGGTTTTCAATACAGAGAGAGAAAGGGAATATTTTTTTACGTGCTTGCAGAAAGAGATCTTTTGTTTCTTAAGATGATGAAAGTTTTGCTAAGTTTGGTTCTAGCAAAATGATAAATTTTCATCTATAGCAAGGATAAGTTCTTGTTTAGACTCACGTAATAGAGAAGGGTAGAATAATAACATCAATGTCTTCTTCTCCACATCAAGCCCTTACCAACATAGCAAGCAAATGTATTCTCTCTCAATCATTAATATAGTTAAAGTGGTATCTCTATTATTATCTTCAACTTTAAATAGAGATAAATTGTTGATTTTTATTTTTTTTTTAAGTTTAGTGGAATATTTGATCTTTTTGTGGTAGTGGATGAAGGTAGATCTCACCAAACTATGTAAATTTGTGTGTATTATATTTGAAATCCCTAGCGTGTCTATTACTTTGGCTTCATTTTATTTTTAATCATAGTTTTATTACTTTTTTTAACTATTGGTGTTAAAGCTTGGTCTAAAAAACCTTTCAAATTCAAGCATTGACAACAGGAAGATCATGTTGACCAGCTCTACCGAAAAAAAAAAAAAGATAGCAAAATCCTTCGTACCTGTCGTCGCCATCCCGAGCACGATCGAACGTCGCACGTCTTCACACGACTTGGCGTCATTAAAAGGAGGGGGAGGCAAAGCATTCAGGTCGGCTCCCTCTCATCGGCTCTCTCTTCTCAATCCCAACTCTCTCTCTCTCGATCTCTCTACCTCTCACGCGTTTCTTCTGCTCTTTAGTGCTGTTCGGCTTCGTTCTTCGACGACTTTCCATCTAGTCAGATCGGAGGTTCGACATTTTGATCGGAAGAAGGAATGGGAGCCGCAAGCTGTGAGGGTAACTTCTTCCTTTTCGCGTGTTTTCACCGGCACGTTCGTGGCTAGTCGACTTCGCTCCCTTCGACGACTTCCCTCCCTGAACGGATCGGAAGTTGCGGCATTTTGATCAGAGCCAACAACGGGAGTCGCCCGCAGTGAAGGAAACTTTCTCCCTTTCATGCCTCCTTCGTGGCCGCGCAACGTCGCTCCTCCCACGACGTTCCTTTCTATTGGATCGAAGTTGCGACATTTTGAGCGGAGCAACAATGGGAGCTTGCCAGCGTGAAGGTAACTTGCTACCTTTCGTGAGCTTGTCCGGCCAAATCCCGTGAATCCGCCGCACCAAAGGATTTTAATTTTTTTTTTAATTGTAATTATTTTAATTAGTTTTAATTAATTACAGTTATTATTTTTAATTAATTAAAATTATTATAATTAATTATATTTAGTTTTAATTAAATTATTATAATTAATTTTAATTAAAACTAATTTTAATTAATTATAATCTACAAAATTAATTATCATTAATTAATTCTGATTAATTATAATTTATTAAAAGTTAATTAATATCAGAAGCCCTATACACGCTCTTGTAGCGTGGTGGGGACAGTCCACGACCTCGACATCGGCGCCAACGACTGCTACGCAAAGGTATGATGTTCCAAATCCTATTCTCGACGTTTGCGGCGGATCGGAGAACCACCTATACGCGCTCTTGTAGCACGGTAGGAGGGAGCCCGGTGCGACGCATACGGCGAGATGGGTAAGCCCTATACACGCTCTTGTAGCGTGCGTGGTAGGGAGAGCCATTGGTGTTCTGGTACGGGTACTGCTGAAGGCCCCATACACGCTCTTGTAGCGTGGTGGGATGAAAATTTATACGGTCGCGGTGTCTAAGGACACCTATCAAACATGCTCGAGTAGCGTTGTGGGAATGCCCAGCTCCCCTAATTTCCCCCAAACGGGAGATATGCCGGGGTGCTGTCAAAATTTTTACTGAAGTGCACAAAGCTTGAACAATTCGAAGACCTCACTTGAGCAGCAATGCAGAGAACCCAAACATAGATGAACAATGACTTGAGGATTTGAACACAGGCAAAAATCTAAACGATTAATCAAGATCAAAATCAAAATAAATAAAATCAAACTTAAACCAAAATCAACTCAATACGAATATGAAATTGAACTTGCAAAAACTTCAGAGGGCCCTGGACAATCACTTGAACATGTACTTTGAACTCAAACTGAGATACGATGTGGACAACAAGAACTTGTGCACTTGAACTTGAACTGTGCAACACAAAGTGAAAACTAGATCTGCAAGCATTAGACTCAAATTCGGATGAACTCAATATGACAGTAGAGAACTTGAATGAACACTTGCAAGGGACTCGGTCTTGTATTTGATCTGGATATCAAATAAGATGAACAAGACTTTGGACATGAAGAATTCAAACTTGAAATGAACTCAAATGTTGAACTGGACTACAGTTTAAGCATCAAACAAATGGCCTGAAGCGTAATTTAAATGTCTAAAATGAAAATTATGATTTGGCGAGGTGATAATGCTAATATTGTTGGCAAAGGTCAATGACAAATGCAGCAATACCTCTATGATCGACGTCATCATGCAAGCAAGCAAGTGAAAGCCAAAAGCTTTAATGCATATATTTAACCAGGTCCAAATGATCAGTCCACTATAAAGGGTGCAATTGTCTTTCATATACAACAATGAAAAACTAGAGACGCAAGCAAAATATATGTTGATAAAAAAAGGGGACGATGCTTGTAGCTAATAATGGAACACATGTCCCTGCAAACAAATATAATCAGACCACCTGAGATTGGTGACAGGTGGGCATGATGTAGGCAACAATGGGTCTCCTGCGAACAGTTCCAGGAGCTCGTAGTGGCTGCAACGGGTTCCCATAAATATGTACAAGTCGCTTGTGGATAACAACAGTAGGTATATCGTAGGTACTACGAACCGCTGTGGGCACAAGTATTGATATCACCTACGACATTGGTGATCAAGATATTCGAATATTTCGAGTACAGGGGCGACTCGATGTACAAAAAGTACACTCCCTGGCAGAATCAGAGAGGAAGTTTGAACAAATTAGAACCAAACTTCCTGGTGTTCCAAAGTCTCTTCTTAGTTCTATACTTAAGAAGAAAACAGTTCTGGTATCCACAAACACCGGAAATAACAAATCCATTACACTGATAAGCTTAAAAAGAGTTCTCTACAAAGCAACAAACTTCAAAGTTCAAAAAGATTTCCCCGGTGAATGAGAAAGGGGAGTCAATGTCAAGATGAGGAAATACCTCGTGACATCCAAATAACGACGCCACCGGATCTGCAACATCTATGCAAGTAGACAGAGGGCGTCTACAATCTATAACGCACGCCACCGGATCTGCAACATCTATGCAAGCAGACAAAAGGCGTCTACAATTTATAACGCCACATCACCGGATCTGCAACACTCATACGAGCAGACATAAGGCGTCCACAAATTATAATGCCGCGCCACCGGATCCGCAGCATCCTTGCAAGCGGACAGAAGGCGTCTATAAGTACTTTCAAGGAACCCCTGCACGTGCACCATAAATTGTATACACATAAGTACACTAAAGGAGTAAGTACAATCAAACACCAGCAGGGGCCCTGGCGAGCGTGTTATTGGTACACACGTGACGTCTAGGGATGCTGCGCGGGTCAATAAGTGAATTTAGTTCGAACCCGATCCTTCTATACGGATCAATAGAAATAGACAGGGTTCGAACCTTCAAACAAATACACGATTGTGACGACCAGTACATTTGTTTTAATACATTCATATTAGGCCTTCAAGGTCTATAATCAAGAGAATTCACAAGTAAATACACAAAGCCTACGAGAAACCTGATCCCCTATCGGTAAGTTGATAGGATCGACAGGGTTCAAGCTACAAATAAAGATAATCCCATGAACACCCCGATGATGGCCGTGTTGAATGCAAATCTTAGCCGAAAGGGTTCCCAAATATTTTCAAATGTCTCCCAAATATTCAAATGTCTTCCAAACTCCACCCACAATGCCAAAATCCAACAAATTCCAAAGTCCAGATATTTAAAATCTGAAATAAATCCATCAATCACTCAAAGCAAAATCCATCCACCCTCCGCAACAGTCTGCCGGGGTGGACAAATTCAATTTTACTTCAGCTCACAAAGAGTCAAATGCCTAGTCGAAAATATCACTATGATCCATTCTCAAACCAATCTCCTGCCGGTTAGAGGACATCCTGCCAGTAAGGACGTGGTACGTGTCCTCTAACCGGCAGTTTCGCCGCCAAATGGCACTGCAGGTAAAGGGTTAGGACCCGGGGCCCTCTGAACCGAGTGGTTTTGCCGCCAAATGGCACCACGAAATACCGGTTATGGTCATAGCCAATACGCTCCTTATTGGCACCAAATCCTTGAGATATGAATCAATAGGATATGATTGATAGGGCACAAAGCCCTCTGTTAGCTAAGGTGGATTCAAATTTATCCCCTTAGGCAAATACCCATCCCAGGTCTACAAGGTCCCCTTGGACGAAGCAACCCATGGCTGCCGACAAGGATCCTTCTGTCAAGTTGGGTCGACTACCTCCTCTAACTAAGTAGACCAGGGACCACGATGGCCCGGGACGACGGAACCATGGGATCTTGATCGGGCCCAGCATCCATTCCCCCACCATTCGCTTTAAGTGTGAGATGGTGCAATTTCTATTTTAAATATCAAATTCCTAAACTTTCTAAATCAAATGCCTATTGCTGCTACTATATGTCAGATAACACGTATTTCTACTTATCTGATTGATGACTAGCCTTAATCTAAAGCTCTCTCTCGTTATCGGGAGGGGTAATTAACTATAGGGGCTTGCACCTATAGAAAACCAGAACTCAGATCATAAAGTCCTCACAAAATGAGGGCGAAATCTCTGGGTAGTGTCTTATCTATAATCAATCTACCTTCCAAAATTTACCTCGAAACTTAATTCGTTAAAACTTCCTCGCTCAAGCAAAAGCAAACAATCAATCGCGCAGCAGGGAGGCCGGGGCCGAATTTTCGGAGCCCACAGATCAAAATTGATTAATTTGATGGTCGGAACTTTAGTTCCTAAAGCTGCAGATAGAGGACTATTTGTATTAGAGAAAGCTCCATTAACCTTCTTCAAGCACTAAAGCAGGAGTCAATCAATCCGACGAGCGGGAATTGATGGATAGATAAGCTCTATGAGTCATTCGTGTATCCCACAACATGCATATCATCTTCTAAATCCTCAAAGAGATTACCACAACAAACATCATAAAGACGCTCTCCAATATTGATAAAAAGCTCTCCATAACCAATACAGTCATATAATGTGCAATGTTTTCAATCTTGAGGGGGAAGGAACTTAGGTTGTCAATCACATCTATGAGTTCAACTTAATTACAAAACTGATGAACTCTGTAATTATTAAGTTTAAAAATGAGATCCATAACTTAAACTTGCTCTCATTATTGTCCAAGACAAGAGATAATTGTAACACCTATCAATAGTTTTTTATGGATTAAACTTTGTGTAGCTCAATAATGTCATAGTTATTTTCATCAACAAGGATATTTGATTGCACGAGAAAGGTAAAGGAACGTCATCTTCTACTTTGACTGTCGATAATAAAAATATGAGACAAAATAAAAGCAATCATCAAGGCAAGATAGATGTAGAACATGAAACAAGAGCAGCTTTACACATTATAACACAAGTAAATTTTGGGGTCGCCCAAGTGAGAAGATTGTATTTTAGGGGGAAAAAAAAGATAGGTCAATTTCTCCAAGGCTAAGAGAGACAAAAGATCAAAAAATTGGAGCCAACACACAAATATATGCTTCCCTAGAAAAATCAATGTACTAATAACACAAGGAAGGTATAGTTCATTTTATCAAAAAAAAGGACATGTTCTCAACCTTTGTGAAGTGAAGAATAAATCCAAAGAAAATACAAACTATATAACAGAATCCAAAAATTACTATATGCTGATACAACTCATATGGAGAAAATGATCTTAAGAGTCTATAAGAAAATGAAGTAGCTGAAAGGATGGATATACCTATTAATGAATGAGCAATAAACATTAGACTGCATGCAGAACTTCAAAAGGCCTTCGGGAAAAACTAGTAAATATAATAGAATTTCTAATCAATCGATGATCATCAATTGCACTGAACTCCTCTTGAAAAAGTCTAAACAAGTAAGGAGGTATATTTGCCACATTTGAAAGTTCTTTGTTGTCGATTGTATGTTTATTTTGATCATATTGCTAGAGAAAAGTTAACAAAAATCAAAGAAGTGTTACTTATTGACTGTAGCAGAGATGAGTTTGACCACAGATTTTGATCAACAAAGATAAAAGAACAGAAATATAAATGTTATCTGCAATGAATCTATATTATATAACACTACTACAAAACACCTCCAATCCAAAGCATGTTAAACTAGAGAGAGATTTTCCAAGAACAAAAGATAAAAAAAAAAAAAAGTTGAAACTCAGGAGCAGCATGAGTCCAACACACCCAAGACCAAAATTAGAAGGTCATAAAGAACTCAAAAGCCATCAAACCGTCATTCTCCTCTTTACCACCAATTGCTTACAAATGCAAGTTAGTATATTGTTATAATGGAGTCATACATGTACAGAATTCAATAAAGTGAGAATTTATAATAAAAGAATGCATGGAATCTCTTTATAAGAAGAAAACTTAAATACTAACAAGTTGCCAAAAGATAATGAGTGTGAAATAAATGGATATACAAAGTACAGGAAGAACATACATAAACCAAAAAGTATAAGGCAAGGCTCGCAATAAAGGGTTTCCAGCACAAGAAAAGATAGACTTTATAAAAATGCTCCTCTTATGCCTAAACTAATGACTAGTCATCTAATGCTAAGCAATATAATAGAAGAAGATCTATATCTCTAACAAAATGGGATCTCAAGCTAGGTTTCTTACATAATCACCTAGAGGAAGACATCTACATAGTACAACTAAAAGGTTTTATTAAATTAGACCAAAAAATCCTTACGTGCAAGCTAAATAAAAGCTTTTATGGTTTGAAACAAGCAACTTGCCAATGGTACCAAAAATTTGATGGATTCATGCACAAAATCAAATTTGATATATGAAAAAACTAAATATTATTGCGATGCTAAAAGAACAGGAATTATTTTGTTATTGTATATAGATATTTGTTAATCACAATGATTGATATTCAAAAGATCAATAATATAATGAGAAAAATATCAAAAGAGTTTGGCATGAAAGATCTGAAAGAAATCAAAAAGATTCTTGAGATAAAAATAGATTGTAACAAGATCACAAGAACATTATGTTTTTTCATAATCATAGTAGTACTCGGTACATCTACATCTTGGGTTGGTTGTCACAACATTAGAAGATAAACACATTATCAACTATAGAGGTTGAGTACATAGTTTTTATTGAAGCCCGTAAGGAGATAATTTGTACCAAAAGCTCCCTAGAAGAACACAACAAGACACGAGAAGACATTGCACTCTTTTATAATAGCCAAAGCATCATTCATTTGACAAAGAATATCATCATTCACTCCTTTAATATAACACATATAAATCAAATACCACTATAGGTGTAGTTTGCTTCACTTTATTGCTTTACAGCTCTTCAAGATTAAGAGAGTGAAAAAATCCCACAGATATGCTAAAAAAATGATACAAACAAAAAAAAATTGATGCTTTGTGAAACCTCATTTAATCTCCATTAATGATTACTTGGGTGTGCCGCAAAAATAGTTAGTCTATTTGTTGGTCTCTCTCCCCATAAGTACCACATCGAAAATTTCTATCTCCTAGTGAGTGATTATTAAAATTTTGAAGTCAAATTTTTGTAAGACATGATTGAGATCTCATATTTCTAGTAAATATTTATTGAGATTTTCAAAAGAAAAGTTTTTTATAGGTTACAAAAGCTTTGTTAAATTCAATAGATCTTGAAAAATCTTGTACTTAACTGTATATCATCACACACATGCCCTGTTACCATTATAAATAAAATCTTAGAATGAGAGATTTGAATTCCCACAACTACAAGCAAATAGCAGGAAGAGGGGGAGAAAGGCTACCAACCAAGAGAGAAAGGACAAGATTTCCAAATTCTTGCAGGAAGGAGATAAGCTGTCGCTAATTTTGATTCCATCAAAAGAAAAAGCTTTCACCCATAGGAGGTACAAGTGCCATTAGGACTTCTGTAATAAAGAAGCAGGTAGAAAGTAATAGCAATAGCAACAAAATCTTCTTCTCTACATCCAACTCTCATCTTTGTAACATGTGATCTCAATCTCTCTTAGTCATTGACATAGATAAAGTGGTATATATGTATATCCTTTTCTTTAATTTTGTTAAGAGAATACTTGATGAACACTTCTTTTGAAGTTTAGTCAAATATTTGATATTATCATGGACATTAGTAAATCTCACTGAACCATGGAGACTTGTTTGTATTTTGCTTTTGATCTCTAGTGTGTTTTCTCTCTCGTATTTATTTGACTTTGCTTGAAAATTCATTACTATCCTAACAATTATTACAACATTGCATTTATGGATCTTTAGCTCTTCCTTTATCTCCACAAACTCATTCTCTTCCCACGAAATTTACTATTCTAGAACTTCAACCTCTTTCACCTACACCTAATCTAACTCATTTCCCGATGTACATTCTTATTTATCCAACTACCACTGCTCTCTAAAGATTATGTCAAAGAAAAAAAAAGGGATTAATACAATAAAAACTCAGAGTAAAATAATTAATACTCACAGAAGAAGCCAAATCATCTGCCTTCAAAGTCTTAGCTAGCCCAAAATCCCCTGAATACAACGATAAAATAATTAGGAAACAAAAGTTTAACATCTTTGATGCTGAGTTCTGCAAGAACTTACCTAGACGAACATCTTGATCCCTCGTGAGAAAAATATTAGAGCACTACAACAATATGCAGGAATTAGTGACCCAATCGGCAATAAAAAATGGGATGGGTAGCCACTGGATAATCCACTGAATCACAAACCTTGAGATCTCGATGTAGAACATGGTTGGAATGCAAATACTCAACAGCTAGTAATAGTTGAGCAAACCATTTTAGCAGTTTCTGCAAGAAATCAAATATAATCACCAGGGTATAAGCATTGCATGATAATCATTTAATGTCACTTGACAAGCTAGAGATAGTCATACCTCCTCTGGAAAATATGCCCCATTTGATTTCTTCATCAATTCAGCCCTGCCAAATGCCATAAATTGGATTTAGACAATAAACAAATCACCATCAAAGATAGTTAAAAAGGTGAAGAAGATGAAGAAATAGAATTTTCCCCAAATATCACTCACATATCTCCTCCTTCACAGTATCCCGTAACAATACAAACATAGCAACCCTGCAAGAAGTTTTTGTTTTTTATTTTTTAGATAGAAACCGCAAAACACAAGCAGCAACTTCACTAAAACAGAGATTCAAGACCTTCTCCACCCAAGCTTCTTTAAACTCGACAATGAATGGGTGTTGAAGTGGTGCAATGATAGCCATCTGCAATTAACATATAATAGAAGAAATGAGGTGAGTCTATTAGCAAGATCTTAACATCAAAAAGGTGATAATCATGCCTCTTGGTGAGCTGATCTCCGGCATCTCTCAGTCTGCCTAGCAAGCCGAATCTTCTTCAAAACGTACCTTCAATCCAGATCAACCAGTATAGTATCAATGGAAATAAAGTAAGGTAAATAACTTTAAAAGGGGAATGATAAACCTATTACTTCTTTTTCTCCTGCTTGTGATTAACAAGGATGGCTGCTCCAAAAGCACCTCGACCAATTTGTTCCATTATCTCATACTGATCCATCCGAGACTCCATGGATGAGCTCCAGAAAGAGAGATTCTCAAAATTGATTCGCTTGGATATGAAAAGTTTATAGAATTGAAGCTTCAACCCTATAATTCATTGAAACCATTCAAGCAATCCCTCTCAACCATCGATAAAAATGACTCCCTTCAAAAATATCCGCCAGGCCTCTTTAACTCATCTCGCAAGATCTCCCCTTCTTTATTTATTGAAATAGATGGATACTTTATTTCTCCCCTCAAAAACGGAGATCCATCCCCACTGACACAACACAACAATATATTTTCACTCTGACTGTCCTCCACATGTCAGTACGCCCACCTGATCGACCCCTTCCGCCGCTAATGACCTATAACAACTAAACTCTACCATCCTGGCATCAGTTCAACAAGTACGAAACCAATCCCTCAGCATCTCCGATCCCACATTGCTTTCGTCCAACCGCCACACTTTTCTAATATTTTCCGCTGCCACGACTAAAGGACTGAATCGCCGATCTCCGCGCAGAACCACCGTCTCCTACTCAACCGTAGCGGGCCCTATAAACTCTTCACCACCACTCTCCTAGATCCCCATAGGCCGGCTAAATCAGCCTGTCTTACCCCTTCCGATATTCATCTACCAGTCTCCCTCGCGCCGGAGCGAGGGAGCTTTCTCCTCGCCCACACCTCTTTTTCCTCCTTTTAAAACTCCTTCGAAAAAAAAAAAAACTCCTTCGAAGGGATTACGGGGATAAGGAACTCATTAAAGACTGCGACAGTCGAGCGACAGTTAATTGGGTTTACTAGCATTAAAATGGGCACCAAAGTCAGAGTACTAGCATTTTCATTTATGGCTAAGGCCTAGTTTGTTTCGACTTAATTAGGCCATCTCTTGTTTGCATCAGGAAAATAGTTGAAATATTACTGTTTGTTAACACTTATTTTATATAAGACATTTTTCTATAACTCCGTATTTTTACTAGTCTAAAAAAAGAAAAAATGCGGCTTACTCTGTCCAATACCTCAGTTTTTTTTTTATTATTATAAATTGCATTAAAACAAAAAAGAGCTAAGTACTTGTACTAAAGGGATCACATTCACCTTTAACAAACTAAGCAATGAAGATGAATGTTGCCAAAAGAAAGCTATAAAAAATAAAACTATTTTCTAAAGCAAGAGTAGCACATAGATCTGCTACTTTATTACACTTTCTATTAACATGATGAAAAATGATTTTATTGAAATCATTTAGAAATAATAGCTCTTTTTCCACCCAATTATCCACTTGCCACTTGACTTATTCAATGAATCTTTAATGAATTTAATGATGTTAAGATTATCACTTTCAATGATAACCCCTTTGCTCTCCGACATCCAATTTTGTATGAACTCCCTTGTTGCTATTACCGTCTCCATCTCCAACTATGCAACATCCCAATGAACTCTAGTCTTCCCGAATGCAAGGAGCAATCTTCCTTTATAGTCTATAAATATACCTCCAATTCTAGCATGATTCAAACTCAAGATAGAAGCATCAACATTAATTTTATCCAATCTAGAGGCGGAGGGTGCCAAGTTTCATGAGACTCCCTTGGGAGATTAACACCCGAGTTATCTAGAATTGGAATTGATTGGATCATGGATATAGACAATACATTTGCTGCAACCATCGAACAAGAAAGAGCAGACTTTCCATGCTTCACCTCGTTCTTGTTTTTCCAAGATAAAAAAAAACAGATGCACAATACATCTTAACTGAGCATTACTCCATGAATCTGTACAATCAACATTATAATTTTATGATGCAAAAAATCATTGAAATTTTGTCTCATTCCAGCTGCCATCCATATTTATAAAGTAACTGAGCATTACTCCATCCAATTCCCCACAATTAGCAAATGTTGGCCACAAGTTTAAGCATTTGCCAAGTAACCATATGTCTTTCAATACGTTGATTTTCCTTCCATTACACACTTTCCATTTGACAATGGGATTAAGATGTTTACCTCCATCTATAAGAATCTTCCATGTACTAGAAGCATTCTTCTTACATTCCTCATTCAAGATATTATCACTATATGTCAAAATAAGATTTCTATATATTAATGATTCAGGATTGTTGATAGCATTCCATGCCAACCTTGCTCTGAGTGGACCTGTTCTGTGGATTGCAGAATGAATTCCCAATCCCCCAACACTTCTCAGTTTGCAAATGTCCTCCCAAGCTACATTGTGTAGACCTCTTCTTCCATTTAGTTTGTGCCAAATGAAATCTCTACTAAACTTCTCCATCTCATCAGTAATTTCTTTAGAACCAAAGAATGTGTTATCAAATAGTTTGGCGATGATAACAAGGATGACATTACCAAGATTATTTTTCCCCCCATAGATAAAGTTTTACTTCCCCAAGAATTTAACTTATCCAAGATATGATTCAACAAATCTTGAAAATCAGCCATACCCAACCTTCTCATAATGATTTTAATTCCCAAGTAATTCATTTCCTTTACTACTTTGTACCCAAGTCTTCTAGCAAGTTTATGCTTAACGGAATGTTTAACAAACTTACCAAATATAATTTGAGATTTGTTGGTGTTAACCCATAGCCCAGTCCATCCACAAAAATACGCAATAATTGTCTTCATTAAGCCAGCTAAATGAAGTTTTTCTTGAGCAAAAAGTAGCACATCATCGGCATATAAAAGGAGTAATCTTCTCACTTCTTGGAGACACTTGAACACCCAAGTCATTTCCCCTTTGTTTAATTGCATTTGATAAGAGTTGAGAACACATGATAAACAAGTAAGGTGATAGTGGACACCCATGACGAAAACCACATTCAGCGTTTATCCATCTTGTGTTCCTTCCTTTCAATATAATAGAAAACCTTGCATTCATTAACATTTCATAATGAGATCAGAAAACTTAGATGGAAACCTATACCAAATAAGAATGTGTTGTAGTGTTGGTCATCCCATGTTATCGTAAGCCTGCTCCATATCCAATTTAATTTCCATCAAGCCATTTTTGTTTTTGGATATTCTAAATATATTGAATATCTCTTGATCCAATAAACAATGTTCCGACATGCTTCTACGAGGAATGAATGCCATTTGTTCTTCAGAAATGATGTTTGAAATGCATACTTTAATTCTATTAACGATCATAGTTGCAACTATCTTATATGTGGTTTGGCATATACTTATTGGCCTATAATTGGATGGCAATATTGGGTTATTTACCTTAGGAATTAATACAATCAAAGTGTCTTTCCATTCCTTATGTGTCACTCCGGTCTTAAAGAACCCCTTAATAGTTGTCCAAGTAACTTCCTTAATAATGCTCCAATAGAAATTGAAAAAAGAAGAGGTCACACTTTCACTGCCCAGTGATTTGTTGTTTCCCTATTGAAAAACTGCATTCTTAAATTCCTCTTCAGTGAACTCAACCATGAGCATTTCCAAATCCTTGATCATTAATTTTTGATTTTCAGATATCAAAGGCCAATCAATAAGATTGCATTTTTTGGATCTCCACTTATTAATGAAAAATTTCAAGAAAACTTCTTCAATTTGTTCAAACTCCTCTAGCACATTATTGTTCTCATCTTTAATTTGCCTTACAATATTTCCATTTCTTCTTGCCGAGGAAAAATTATGAAAGAACCTAGAGTTTGTGTCTCCTTCATCATACCATCTCACCTTAGCCCTTTGGTTCCACCAAGTAAATAATCTTCTCAATGTAATATTTAACTCATGAACTTTACTTTGGAGGAGCAATAAGTTTTCTGAATTGATACATGCATCCGTGGCTTCCTCCATTTGTAGATCCAGTATTCCCTTTTTTAATTATTCTTTAAGCAAGCATAAGTCCTTACATTTATTCTTGTTCCAAAAGAAAAATGCTTTTAAAGTTCTTCTAAGCTGTCTTTACAAGGTGTCCACTTCATTGCCAAAATCAAATTTTTCCAAGAATTTACCACAATAGTCTAGGTGTCTTCAAATTTTATGCATGCTTTTTTGCTTTATTGTATTGCTTCTCTTCCAGTATGAAAACTATAGGACTATGATCAGACGCAATACTCGCAAGATGTCTAATTTTTGCTAATGGAACCAATTGCAAAGAAGCAAAATTCAACAAACACTTATCAAGCCTCTCTCATATTCTATTAGCTCCTTCCTTATTATTACGCCAAGCAAATATTGGTCCAACTATTCCAACATCATGAAGATCATTATTAATCATGAATTCCTTCATTTCTTTAGATCCCTTAGAAAAAAGGAACCTTTTACCTCCTTTTTTATCCTCCTTGTTTAAAATGCAGTTGAAATCTCCCCCACCCCCCACACGCACACACACACACACACCATGGAAGGAATGTTATTCAACATGCACTTCTCAAGCTTATTCCACAACAACCTTCTTTCATGACAATGCTTGTTACCATATATCGTTGAAATATTCCATCTCCCCATAGAATGAGTAGTAAGAATCCCAAACACAATTTGAGAAGAATGCTCAATCACATTGTATGACACCATTTTATTTTTCCACAACACCAAAATTCCACCAGCTATGTCTTCAGTTGGATGATGGAAAAAATCCCAAGTCAATCCCAATGATATTGTTAACTTCTCTTCTATCAATGTTTGATAACTTAGTCTTAATCTAGCCAATAAAAAAAAATATCATGGTCTTTAACAATTTCTTTAAGATATAAGGAGGCTTCTTTCTTTCTAGCCCCCCTACAATTCCAGAAAACAAGGGAAGACTTTTAAATAACCAAAGGGGAGACATCCCCGCCTTTTTTACTACCTCTTCCTTCTCCTCTTTTCTTCCTATTCTCTGGTTCAATAGGTCCCAAGGACCTTATATCTTTTGCCAATATATTCTTGACCAAAACATTTAGAACATCAATTTTTCCTTTCATTACTGATGGTATACCATCTGAATCAACCAGAGGTTAAGATTTTGAATGGCACTCTGTAACTTTATTATTCTTCATAATCTCCATAAGCATTTGAACATCAACTTATCCATCTTCGACTTTCTAAGCTAAGACATTGAACTTGTTTGTCGTGATATTGTCAATATTCCCATCAGCATTTGTACATATTTTCTCATCTAATACCGTCTCAGCAACTGTTGTTTCATACAATAATTCCATATCCATATTAGACTTGCTGATCTATTTTGGTACTTCATCTTCTATATTTTTGATACTATCCACTTTGTGAATAATTCTTTTAGCATTTCTCCAAGATTTACCTCCACCATTGAACCTTCCATTTCTGAATCTATTTTTTTTTTTAAATTTTACATGAATCCATGGTCCATAATCAGTTTTTCCCATTCATAATCCTTTACTTCCTTTGAAACTTGTTTTTATCGTTTGCTTCATAGGTTGGATTTTCTTTGGAATTGTAGCGTCTTCTAGACAAACTGATCTATCATGACCCACTTTGCCACAATGATAGCAAAGTAATTCAATCTTCTCGTACTCCACCTTTTGAAAGAATTTGCTTGAGGTTCCATCAACCCAAACACCATTTGGTAATTTATTTTCCAAGTTAATCCTTACACATACCCGAGCATACTCTCTTTTTCTCCATCTGAAAGAGTTTTCATCAAAATATAATGGTATTCCAATATAAGAAGCTATTCTTGCAATATTCTCCTCATCCCAACAAAATAAAGGAAAGCATGGAAACCAAATCCAAACAGGTGCTATAATACCTTTGAATGAACTTGGATCAAATGAAGGAGACCATTTGTCCATCCCAATAATGTGCCCTCCAACATACCATGGACCACCATTTAGTAATTCTTCCATTACATCAGAGTTCTTAAAATAACATAAAATCCAACCCATACCAAGTGTAGTCAAATGGAAATTCCTAAATCTATTCCATTGCCTTCTCAATTCCATACTGCATATTGGAAATGAAGGACTGTTTCCCAAAATCTTTATCACAAGCGAGTTATGCAGAATTTGTGAGTTTTTGAATTCCAAATCAGCATTCAATTTTACTGCTACCCCATCTTCTGACATTTCCAGTCATTCAAATTTGTAAGAACATTTGATGTTCTGTGGTCTCGACCAAGCTAATATAATCTCATCTTTCAATCCACCTATTTCATTCTTTTTACCATCATTAACACTTTTCATCAGAACTCTATCTTTTTCCACATTTGTAACCATTGCCTCATTACTTTCCAGCACAGCGACATCATCCTTATCAACCTCAAACGAACTTTTGTCTTTGCCATAATAATTTTTGCTAAGCAACATAGGTGAATTCACATTTATTGCACTGTTATCAGGGATTGCATTTGAATTCCCAAATCGGTTAACAATAATTTTAATGCCTGACGATGAAGCTCCAAGTTATGTAATTTTTACAGGAGATCAAATCTTCTCCTGATTAGGAGTAACAAAACCTAATTCTTCCGAAATGGATTTACCTTTACCTGATACATTGATGACTTTCTTAGAATTAGCTTTAGCAACTTCCTTGATAATCAGAGTACTCCTTAAAGATTTAGACGTTCCATCATCATTCTAATACTTTAGACAGCAGCTTTTTGAACATAACCTTCAGTGATTTGATTAGGATTTCTGTTAGCCACCTTACACATGGCAAAGAGAGATTGGTCACCTTTGCAACGTTAACCTCATCTTGTACCTTCTTTAAAGTTGTTTCGTCCTTTCTTTACCTTTTCTATCTTTATATACTATTGTAATAGTTAGACAAATTAATGAATCACTGTTTTACCTTTCTTATTTTCCCTTTCCATGTTTCTCTGGCATTCCCGTGAGCTCTATCTATTTTCCTACATGGTATCAGAAGTCTAGTTCATCCTTCTCTTTCGTCTCTTCTTGGCAATGACATCTACCACAACTCTGTTTTGATTGAAAAATATATATATAAGTTTTGAAAAAGAATTAATTTTCTTTGGGAATATTTAAATTTTGAAATTTAACACATCATTATGAACGATACATCGCCTCGAGAGACGATCATATCGTTCCCTAATGGGTTCAAATTTCAGAATTCTAATCTTATCCGAATTATCGTAGTCAAACTCAAATGAAGAATTACATTCGGCCCTGGAGGATCAAAATGAATTTTAACCAATTATTTGATTATTCTAATTCGGATAAAAGATCGTTAATTTCATGATCGAAACCACGATAATAATTGATATATCTCTCCGAAGAAAGAAGATATCAATTATTATGGATCGTTCGAAAATGACGATAACGATCGTCGGGTTTGATTTTTCCAAAGAGAATTAAATAGAGATTTTGAAAAATTTATGATTTTGAAAATAAGTTCTGGGTTTCTAAATCTCCTACGAGCGCAAGCCCTCGTAGTTAATTACATCGTAAGAAATTAAAATTTTCTACGAAAACTCTCGATTAAAATAGCGGGGTAAATTTTATTTTAGATTTTTAAAGATCTATATCAAAGGAGAGAAATGGTAGGAATTTCAAGTGGGATTGAATCAAAATTGAAGACTTATTTTTGGAGTCAAAGGAAGAAAAGTATGAGGTGTTTTGAGATTCTGAATTACTTCAGAAACACCTCAATCTATCCTAAGTGTTAGGCTTGTATTTGATTGAAAGAAATTTTTTTAGTTTGAGTGGTCAATTTTATTAGAAATTTGATATTCAATTCCCGAAAGTTGAGGTCTTATGGCCCGAGCCAGCCTCAGAACCTAAGTCTAAATTGGGCACTAAAAGTTAGTGCCCCAAACCTAGCTAGTGCAATGCGAATCTGGTCTTACCCCGGCCTGGATTGAGGAGCCAGCTAAACCACCTAAACGATTTTAAAATATGAGTCCGGTCTTTTTGTAGAGTGGTAGGGACATTAATTAGAAAAGTATAAATGAATGGGGTTGACATCTAGAGCAGATCCTTAATTGACCCCTTAGACTTATGTTGGGTATTTGATGTCTAAATAATGCAATTAAATATTAGACTCGATTTAATTTGTTACTAATGCGATGCATGCTAATTGACTCGATTGAATGCAAAATTTGTATGTAGCAGTTTAAAAATTTTGGCTCAGAAAATAGGTTTTTTCCTAGAGATACATCCCCTTGACAGATCGGCACCCTCATAGGCCAGGTGGTCTGCCAGAACCCGCAAGCGGGGAGATGTCTAATAAGGTTGAGAAAGTATAATATGAATGCATGAAAAACCCTCGGCGAGTCCGAGCTTACTTCTTAGGACCGTTTAGAATTTCTTTCTTATCTTAAAAATTTTATTTAATTAAAGTAGAATAATTTTTTGACAGACCCCTAATAGCCTAAATTTGAATTCCAGGCTAAATCAAATGCGGCATGCAAATAAAAAGACTAGAAAAGCAGGAGTTCTAATGCGCAATCAAATTAAACAAATCAATCAAATTAAATTTATCAAATTGAATGTCCATAGGCAAGTGCCCTTATTATTACATCACAGAATTTTGCAGAAAATTAAAGTGGCCGGGCACCACTGACTACTAGCCGGATTTTATCTTAAGACTCAGATGACTTTGATATTTGGGATTCTTCTCGTGGTCTATTTCTTCATCTTCTCACGAACGTCTTGATTCACCGGTTCCGGATATCCAAATGAAAATAAACTCCCCCTTGAACGGGGTGTTATCTTTCCTCTTTAGATATTTGAAAAGGATCCTAATTTGACTTCCAAATGGAAGAAGACTCTCCCCTTTAGGGATGTCTTCACCTCTTTGAAATTCAAATTAGATCAAAAATCCCAAATTCAAATCATTTCAAATAATCACAACCTTAATTGAATTAAATTTACATTGAATGAAATAAGAAAACCTATACTCGATCCTGTAAGGTTATCCTAATAATCAGCAGTTATATATTCAATCCCAAGTAGTTATAATATGAAAAATGAAGTGCATTTATTTTAGCCACACTTGGTCATGCTCTTTTATTTAAAGGGGGTCTTAAGCGCAGCGGGTACCTGTGCAAAGAGTTATATATTTTTTTTATTAACTGCCCCCTTTAATTTCA
>NW_021319852.1:377335-411161 GCF_001605985.2 Dendrobium catenatum | reverse complement strand
AATTTTCAATAATTAGGGAATTCACTTCCCCTGAGTGAAACTTCAACACTTGACACTAAGTGGACATAATACAGCACTAGGAAATTTGGAAATATTCTAAATTTTCTAAACATAGGTCCTTAATTATTGTCCTTAATAATGTCACTAAATTTATTGGGTTTAAGTCAATTGTTCTCACTAACCCTTTGAATACACACATAGATGCAAGCATCACATTCAAGTCCTTAAATCTAGGAGAACCTAGGCTAGGTGGTGTGTGTACAACCTAAACATGCAAATCAACCTAAAGCTTAATTAAGTAAAGGATTAATCAATGAATAATTAGCCAAGTAATTGTTCATTGATTAATCAACATTCCCCAAAAATTTCTATTCAATCATTCAATCCATGCTTAAAATCCCAAGGGATCTCTCAAATTCTTAAGGATTTAAATGTATCTAATTTTAAAGTAGATTTTAAAATATATAACTATATAAATACATATAAATATGTAAATATATATATTTTAAAATAAGATAATTAAAAATATTATAAAATAAATTTTTTAGGGGTTGAGAGACCCACTGACCTTAAAGTTATTTCAAAATAAATTTTTAATTTTCAAAATATTTGATATAATATTTAATTAAATAATTACTAGATACTAAATATAATCAAATAATTGAAATTAATCAAAATAAATTGAGTTTTAAAATTCTGAAAATAGTTTTAAATTAAAATATTTGAAATTCTAAAAATATTGATATATTATTCAAATTTTTATGAATTAATTTGAATTTAATATGAATTTTTAAAGTTCAATGTTAATTAAAGCATTTAAATTGATTTAAAATTAATTAAACCTTAAGAATCAATATTAAATAATATTGAATTAAGTTTTAATTATTCTCTGAAATTTTAAATAATATTAAATTAAGTTTTAGTTATTCTCTGGAAATTCAAAATAGATTAAAATAATTTTCTCTTAAAATTTAGAAATATTTGGGTTTATTTTAAATAAATAATTATTAAAATAACTTAATAGTTGATATTTAAAATTACTTAAAATATATAGAATATTTCAAAGAAATTTTATTTTTAAATTAAAGGCCTTGAAAACCCGAGCAGTTTGATATATTATATGGTTTTTTTTAGTTATATTTTATTTATTATGATTTTTTAAAGGTTATAGGATTAAATAGAATTAAAATAAAGCCTTAATTCTGTATTTACACGCAGCGGCGTGTGATTAAGCCAGGTGAAAGGCGGCGGTCAGACACGCGGCGGCCGCTGGTTAACTGACGCGGTTTCACTTAAACTAGTCAGCGAAGATCTCCGCCGTTCGTTTCTCCGCAGAAAATGAAACGACGGCTCAGATGAGGTCGCGCGGTCTGATCTCACGGAGATGGATCAGACGGCGAGATCTCGATCCCGCAATCCGAATCAAAGGCCTAGATTTTGCTGGACAAAGAACTAGGCTTTGAGATGGATACACGGTTGGAAGATGACCGCCGAATGGCTTGATCTGGACCGTTGATCGAGCGATCAACGGTCCAGAAAACGTACACTTGCAGGTGGCTACGAGTGGCGCCCTAGAACCAAAATCTCGTTCGTTCTCTCAACACAGACGATCAAATACTTTGAAATTTTAAGTACAGGTAGCTTAACTGAGCAGAAATTATGGGGGATCAATACTATAGCTCAATATGCATTGAATCAAAATCTATTTAGCCTAAGTGTCCTAAGCTAGGTTTAGAGATTTGCAGCGATTCAATGGACGGTTTGAACCATTTTTGGATTCTCTGATCTTGTAGACTGTCCACGATTAAGTTCCCAGTTGAATCCACGCTTCGACATGCCACGAATAACCTGGTACAAGCCTTGGACGGAATTAGTATTAGGCTCGTCGGAAGATCGCCGGAGGCAGCTCGACCGGTGGGATTTGGGTGGGGAAATATCAAGGAATTCCAGTAGAGCTCAAATGAACAAAGACTTCGGCTGGAGGAGCTCTAGGGGGGTGAGAGAGTGTTAGGGATCGAATGTCTATCCATTTCATTCATTTGCCCTATTCAAACCCCTCCAGTTTGAATGGGTGGCTGAGATTGTTTGAAAGAGCTCCTAGATGATTGCCACCTGTCCAGGGAGTTGGTGGGAGCAGGAGGAATCAAGGAAAAGGGTACATCCTATGTGTAAAGGGCTTTTTGTCTCACATGAACCCAAGGATTTGATTCAAGCCACTTGATTATGATCTAACGGTTGGGGGTTACTCTAGGAAGCTTCTAGAGAATATTCTAACAGCTGGAGTTATTTAACATTGAGTGGATTAGCTTAAGAGGTTAATTTGGCCTCTTAAGGAGCTCATTTGACCACTCATTGACATGTTTGACCAGTCAATGGGTCAATGGATGGTGAGTTGGCAATGAAGAGAGCTTTGATTTGCTGATTGGGTGACATGCCATAACTCTAAAGGAATTAATTTGAGTTATAATTATATGAGCTTATGTCATAAAAGATTTGACCAAATGCTTTGACCCGACAGATCAAAGTCATTATGTTTTGACTCATGGAGAATTTAGATATGTTTTAAAGTATGGAATGGAGTAGTGTAGAAACATTAAGGTGTTTGATTTGATTTGATGCATAGGGTAGAACCTATGTGAATTAGTTTGATCAAATATAGGTTTAGTTGACTAAGTCAACTAATGACTGAGTAAGACGACTGGTCAAGTTTGATTAAGTATTTGGAGTCTAGTGAGGGTGATTCCAGGGTTTAAATAGGTCATTTAGGTCAAAACACATGTTTGGACCCTTAAAGGGCCTCTTGAGTCAAACCTATTGACTTGGTCAACCAGGTTGACCCATGGGTTGGGAATGGGTCCAACAAGTTTGAAATAACATTTGAAACTTGCTGGAGGTGGTTGCATTCAATTTGGAGGTCGTTTGGTTTGAAATCGCTATTTGAGCCCCATAGGGGTATTTTGGTCATTTTGGGCTCATGGTCACTAGGGGATGAAGTGAGTCCAGAAAAATTCAGTTTATTGTTCAACACATCAGGATTAACGGTATGGAAGTGACTAGAGACTTTGGTGGAGGCTCTAAGGTCAGAATCTTCAAGGTGACAGGTCCAGTGGCATAGGCCGTAAATATTTAAAGGTTTTACAGCCTTTGGATTTTGATTTAGTTTTTGAGGTTAGGGACCTCAGAATTGGCTCAAATTTGGAGGGTTTCCTCCAGAGACATTTCCCATCAGTATGCAACTGACGGACTCTGAATCAGAGGTCATTTGGTTGGGTTTTGAAGTGTTTGAAAATTCTCTGGAAAAGGCTTTCAGGACTTTGACCTTTGGCCTTGGATTTTGGTTTGAAATTCTGGATTTGTGTTGAATTTTGGATTTGATTGATCATATGTCTGGATTGGTTTATGATCTAGGTAAATTCTAAGATCTGACTTCTAGAAGGGTCTTAAGGTCTAGAGTAGATCATAAGGTTAGGATTCTAGGAGGATACTAGAGTTTGAATTGATTTGGATATTGAATTGGTTTATGGTCAGGAATGGTCCAAGTGACCTCATACAAAAATGAGGTCAACAAACTCCAATATCCCCTACTCAGGCGGACTCCGCCAACATTGTCGAAGAACCCTTTTCCTCTCCTCAAATTCAATCGTCCCTCAAGTTCTTGATGAGAAACGTCAAGAACGTCATTGCTCAGCCGCTCACCACAGATAACCATTCGCTATGGAGATCTGAAGTACTAAAACTATTTCGAACCAATAGTTTTGAAGGCTTCTTGACAGGATCAGTCATCTGCCCGCCTTCCTCCATCTCCAACAGCAACGGACAAAGTACCACCAACACTGCTCACTCAATGTGGCTGTTGATCGACCAAAACCTCGCCACAGCCTTATACTCCGTTATCTCTCCCACTATCCTACCTTACGTCCTCTTCGCCGACCACTGCAGCGACATCTGGCGTATTCTTGACAGTCGACTACAATCCTCCACAAGATCAAGAATCTCACAACTCAAGAACGAGCTGCACTATCTCTCAATGAAAGATAAGTCCATGACTTAGTATCTTTTAGAGGTTAAATCCAAAGTCGATGCACTAGAAGCTACAGATTCTCCGGTAGACGTCGAAGATGTCATCCATTACACTCTCAACGGATTACCCAACACCTACCAAGCCTTTAAAACTGCCATTAGAACCAATCTCTGATCTGTAAGTCTAGACGAACTCTATACTCTTCTTTGCAGCGAAGAACTTAATCTTCTGCACGAGACTGCCAAAGAGCTTCACTCTCTTAGCATTAGCGGAGTTCAAACAACACTCACCGCCAGTCGTGGCCGTGGGCGTGACAGATCGTCCGCTAACAGAGGTCGTAACAACGGCCGAACCTCTTACAACGCTCCAAACAATCGTGGACCCAAGAACACTAGATCTTCCATTTCCTGCCAGATTTGTGGAAAGCCAGGCCATTCCGCTATCAAATGTTGGCATCTTCACGACGAACAATACAACACCGAACCAACGGTAGCTCTCTTCACATCACCCTCTACTACCAACCCTTCCGACTGGTTTCTTGACAGTGGAGCTACATCACACCTCACCTCCGATCCGTCTCAAGTTCAACAATCACAACCCTACACCGGCAACAACCAGGTAACTATTGGCAATGGACAACATGTTCCAATCCATAATACGGGTAAAGGGATTCTTCCAACCCCTACAGGTAGCCTCAATCTATCGCATCTCAATTTTGTACGTGATTTATCCTTTAACCTCTTATATGTTCATCAACTAACATCCGACAACGACTGCTTCATTACCTTCTACCCTTATGGCTACGAAATAAAGGACCGGAAGACCCACCGCAGTCTTCTCACGGGTCCTTCTATTAACGGTCTCTACCCGATCAGCGACAAATCTTACGCGGCAGCCAATACCAAACAGCTTGCTCTGCTCTCCATTCAACAAGTACCAGACCTGTGGCATCGCCGCCTCAGCCATCCCTCAGCACAAATTCTTGCAAGCATAGCAAACAGATCAGGCTCCGTATACACTACCGCTACTACCTCTTCTTGCAACTCTTGTAGGATGGCCAAAAGCCATCGTCTCCCTACTCCTCTCTCACAAACTGTAACTACAAACTTGTTAGATCTTGTTCATTTGGATGTATGGGGACCATTCTCTATAACATCCACCCAAGGCTTCTGATACTGCGTTTCTTTTATAGATGACTTTTCCAAATATACATGGATATATCCCATAATACATAAATCTGAAGTTTTTTACAAATTTGTCGAATTTCAAAAATTTGTTGAACGACAACTCAATCGCAAAATTCGGATTCTTCGCACCGATAACGGTGGCGAATTCATGAACAATAAAATCAAAATGTACTGCAAAACTCTTGGTATAAGTCATCAATCCTCCTGCCCGCACACGCCGTCTCAAAACGGCATCGTCGAACGCAAACATCGGCACCTTATAGAAACCACTCGGACACTTCTCATACAAGCCTCCTTACCGTCGCATCTTTGGGTCGACACCCTGCTCACAGCCAACTACCTTATCAACTGCATGCCTCTCCCAACACACGGAATAAATCCCCCTATGAAATTCTACACAGCAAGCAACCCGACTACAATCATCTCAAAGTCTTGGGCTGCCTTTGCTACCCATGGCTCAAACCATACACCTCCAACAAGCTATCCCCCATCTCTCATCCCTGCATTTTCATAGGTTACGCTCAATCTCAAAAAGGTTACAAATGCCTGGAACCAAAGTCTAACAAAGTTTACATATCACGGCACGTCATCTTTAACGAAACTATTTTTTCATATTCCACCAAACTAGCTCCGATGGCACCCTATTCTACCTCACCGCCTTACCTCCCTCCTCTCCTTCTGGTTCCTAACATAAGCCTTCCAAAGACCGTCAAACATGCTCCTCAAGAAACATCACATACACATCACCAAACCAACCATTCTCAACGCACCAGATATGCTACTAATCCCAGCCACAACACCTTACCACCAAACCCAAACCTGACTGTTGACAGTCAAACCAACTCGCCTCACCAGGAAATTACGCCTCCATCTACCACCTCAAACTTCCCAAATCACCCCATGGTCACTCGTCTCAAAAGCGGAGTCTCAAAACCGAAGCAGATCTTCAACTTAGCTCACCTTCTACAGCCAACCGAACCTACCACGTATAACCAGGCGGCAAAATCTGAACAATGGCGAACAGCCATGTCCCAAGAATTTCAAGCTCTACAAGCACAAGGTACTTGGGAACTGGTTCCGCCCAACACATCCATGAACATCCTCGGATCTAGTGGACGTTCAGAATCAAATACAACTCCGATGGATCTGTAGCCCGACACAAAGCAAGGTTAGTAGCATAAGGATTCAACCAAGAACATGGCATCGACTACAACGAAACGTTCAGCCCAGTCGCCAAAATGCCGACAATACGCGTCTTCATCCTCATAGATCTTCACCACAACTGGATCATTCATCAACTAGACATCTCCAATGCATTCCTTCACGGAACACTGACCGACACCGTCTACGTACATGTCTCAACCACTGAGCTTCCAAGACGTGCAACATCCGCAACACGTCTGTAAGCTCAAGAAAGCCCTTTATGGCCTCAAACAGTCACCAAGGGAGTGGTATGCTACTATATCTAATCACCTTATCAATTCCAGGTTCACTATCAGCAACTCAGACCATTCGCTCCTCACCTACACCTCCGGGAAAATTTGCATCTATATGCTCATATACGTCGACGACATTCTACTTATAGGTAACTCTACATCTGAAATCAATAAATTACTCGCTAATCTAAAAAAAAAAATTCAGATGAGAAACCTCGGGTCATTATCTCACTTCCTCGGCATACAAACTGCTAAGACCAAAACTGGAGTGATTCTTCATCAGCAAAAATACGCCCAAACCGGCATGGAACAATCAAAATCTGTCTCTACTCCAATATCCTGTAGAACTACCGTCTCGGCCACGTCCAATGAACCATACGCCAACCCGCAGCTCTACAAGCAAATCATAGGTGCACGTCAATACCTAACTATTACCCCACCAGACATACAATTTGCGGTTCAACAACTATGCTAGCATATGCAAGCACCTCTTAACATCCATTTCAATTCATTGAAACGTCTTCTCCGCTATATACACGGCTCACTCGATACATGTATACCTCTAAATCGGTCTAATCTAATTCTAAAAGGCTATGCAGATGCAGATTGTGCTAGAAACAATCAAGATCGTAAATCGATCTCCGGATACTGTAACTTTCTCAGCACCTCGCTCATATCATGGCAAGTGAAGAAACAAAATACAATCGCTAGGTCCTCCACAGAAGCCGAATACCGCGCTCTAGCCACCGAAGCCACCGAGGTTATATGGCTCTGTCAACTTCTACAAGATTTCCATACACTGCAGCTTGATCCTACTACAGTCTACTGCGACAACACCTCCGCCATCGCTCTCGCCAACAATCCAGTTTTCCACGCTCGAACGAAGCACATCGAGGTGGACTGCCATTTCATCTGAGACTGCATCAAGAAAAATACCATCTTGGTCCATCACATATGCACCGAAGATCAGCTCGCCGATCTGTTTACTAAGGCCATGCCAAACAACCGGTTCAAAACGCTGTCAACCAAACTCACTGCTGTTGCACACCCATAAGTTTGAGGGGGGCTGTTAGCCACCTTACACGTGGCAAAGAGAGATTGGTCACCTTTGCAACGTTAACCTCATCTTGCACCTTCTTTAAAGTTGTTTCGTCCTTTCTTTACCTTTTCTATCTTTATATACTATTGTAATAGTTAGACAAATTAATGAATCACTACTTTACCTTTCTTATTTTCCCTTTCCATGTTTCTCTGACATTCCCGTGAGCTCTATCTATTTTCCTACAATTTACACCACCTATGGATGCAGCCTTTGCCGCTGGAGGCAGTGATGGTCGGCATCCATCCGCCATCATCCCCTCAATACCATTCAGGAATTGAGGATTGAAAGCCGGGAATTTCAAATTTTGAGATCCAAATAGGAGTTTCTCTCTCTAGAAAATGGGAGCTTCATGTATTTTTCAAAACTCCTATTCTGAAAATCTTGGCATCCAATACCTCAGTTTAGAAACAAAAAATGCCAACACGTTCAGCACATAGTGTTCCCGAGCGACCTTTTCTCATCCTCCGCCTCCTCCGATACCTTCCTCGCTGACATCAGATTTAGTGCCTTAGGTGCCTGCGGCAAAAAGCCGGTGTACTTGGACATTAAGAGGAAGATGTTGTTGTTACAGAAAATTTTAATCTTGGATAGCTCATTAGCAAGCTTCCTGTTCTCCTTCCCCAGCATCTTGTTTTCCTCCACCAACTCCATCGTACTCCTAGGAGCCAGTGGCGACGAGTTCAATGAAAGCACCTGCTCCTGTAGCTCCTTTAGCGAGTTCGTCGACGATCCTACTCAGTTCATCGGCATCGCTGGCGCCGACGTCGAAGCCACCATCGCCAATGCCACTGGTGAGCTAATCTTTCTCCTTTGAATATCATAGAGCTGTCACACGAAGCTGGAGAAATTATTATGTTTAAATTATTTGGGTAAAATATCAAGAGCAAATTCGGCGGGTCGCCACACGACGAAGGTGGATCCTTCCTCATTTCAAGAGATAACGTTGTCAACAATCGGATCATCGACAATCTGATACGTCTTGGTGAGGAATGACATCGGTAGGGAAATTTTGTATTTTTTGATGGGAATGGCATGGTCTAAAATATAATCAAACAGAATTAATTAGCTTTAAGGTTTAGGTAAGCATTAAAAAAAATTATGTAACCGAACACGCATCAGTATGAAGACAGTTGCGCTTTTCTAGTCATAGAAAGAGAAGCTCTAGGGTTTTGGCGCTTCGTTTTGGCGCTTCCTTCTCCCCCGCTGAGGGCCTCCTAATGGCTTCCCCCGACTTCCCTCCTCTTAACTCTGCCTCTCCTCACTCTTCTCCCCTTCTTCCTGAGGGTCCGCTTTGGAAGAATCTCCTAGCCAACAGCCCACAAGTTTCCACCCAGTTTTCCCATACCCTCTCCTTCGTCCCCAACTTAAATGCCACAGCACAGTTCACCAGTGAGCAATTCACGGCAGGGGCCCCCGAGTGGTCCCTCTCCTTGGTGGGTTATCTCATAGGCAAACGGCCTTACTACGAAGCTCTTTTGCCGGTTATCAAAAAAACATGGCAGCTCAAAGGCTCTATCTCTCTTCTCACCATGGATGACGGTTTCTTTCTCCTTAAGTTTTCCAACCAGGAGGACTACGACCTTGCTTGGACTGGCGGTCCATGGTTCTTTTTCGGCAAGCCCTTCATCCTTCAAAAGTGGACTCCGGACTTCATACCCAAGCGTGAAGAGTTCCCGTCCATTCCGCTTTGGGTTAAAATCGTGAATCTTCCACTGTCCATTTGGACGCCTGAAGGTATTTCAAAGATAGCGAGCTGTATCGGGATTCCTCTAGCTGTAGACGCACTCACAGCCGCAAAAACCAGACTTACCTTCGCTAGGGTCTGCGTTCAGGTAACGAGCTCCTCTCCTTTACCTGATGAAATATACTACTCTGTTGATGGGAAAGTCTCCCCTCTCAAAGTAATCTATGATTGGAAACCGGAACCATGCTCCCACTGCAAGTCTATTATGCACTCCTCCTCTCTCTGCCCCTCTGATCCCAACCCTAAATCTCATACTGTAATCACCACTCGAGGTCGAAGCTCCAGCCGAAAACCACGTCCCACCCCACCCCCCCGTCTCAACATTCCTAAGCCTCCTACTACACTTCTATCTCACCAACCCTCCACCTCCTTGCTACCGAACCCCCTGATTCCCAATCTGAATTCTCCCTCCTCTGATACCGTTGCTGATAACCCTCCTTAGGTCTCCCCCAAATCACTCCAGATTACTACCAGTAATCAATTTTCTGCTCTTCCGGTTGAATCTGTTCCTGACCAGATTGCCCCGACTTCCATTGAGGCGCTCATCCCCCCTCCTCTGACCACTTCCAACCCTGCTCCTCTATTACCCCCAATCACTTCCCAGATTCCACCTCGCTCCCCCAACACCACCTACCACTCTTCCCTCCTCCCTGTAACCCAGCTTGGTTCCACCTCAATACAGGACTCGCAAATCCTTGAGAACCCTCTCTCGACAAGCTCCACTAAGACTTCTAAGTCCAATGACGCTATGCTTAGTTCTGATAAAAGCCCTGTTTCATCACAATCTCAAACCAATAACCAGCAAAAACAAAAAAAACACCCGAGCCAAGAATGCCAAAAAGGCTACCACCTCAAATTCCAAACATAAATGACCCTTCCCAACTTAGCTGCATGGAATGTCCGTGGCTTTAACGGGCCAGAAAAAGTTAACTGTTGCAAGCAATTTGTTAAGTCTCTGCATCTTGACATCATCTTCCTTCTGGAAGCTAAGATTTCCTCCTCTTCTGCCGCCGACCCTTGGTTTCTTGCCTCTCATAAACTCTTCCATGACGAAGATTCCTATGACAATTTTGATCTCTCTAACCCAGGCCGCATTTGGGTTAAGTGGAATTCAACAGCGATTAACTTTTCCCCCATTACTGTTTCAAGTCAGTTAATTCATGGTACTATTTTTTCGTCTGGTACCCCGGTTTGTGATGTTACTGCAGTTTACGCTTCTAACTCGTTTGTTGAAAGGCAAGTTCTTTGGAATCAATTAAGAAGCATTTCTACCAACATTTCCAGACCCTGGACAGTGCTAGGGGACTTTAATTGCTGTAGGTATCCCACTGAGAAAGCTGGTGGCATCCCGCTTAAAGATACCAATTTTGGGGACTTTAACAGGATGATTTTTGACACTGCTCTTCACGACCTCTCCTCTGTTGGTTATTTGTACTCTTGGTTTAATCAGCGTGTGGATTCTCCAATTTATATTAAATTGGACAGAGTTTTGGTTAATGACAGTTGGCTAGCTAACTTCCCCAACTCTTTCTATAAAGTTGGGGAACCATTTTGCTCGGATCATTCCCCTCTGATTCTCAGTTCATCTGCCCCTACTCCCCATAATCATAGATTCATGTTTAAGAACTACTTGACCTCTAAAAGAGAATTTTGTGACATTTTCTTGGACAGTTTTGCCCAGTCTCCTAAAGCCAGCCCCCTTTACTCATTTTGTCAGAACCTAAAAAATCTCAAAAATAAACTCAAAGGTCAAAGCTGGGGTAATGCCAATGTACTTAAGTTGGAGTTGGACTCTTTGTTGGCTGATCAAAACTCTTTACTTTCTCTAGCTCATAACTATCCTCATGACCATAGCATTGCTGAGGCGCTCCACAATACAAACCTCAAAGTTATTGATTGTCAAACTTCCTTGGCTAGTTGGACCATTCAGCGAGCCAAAACTAAGTGGCTCCAGAATGGGGAAGACGATTTGAAATTTCTGTATTCCAAGATTAATATCAGGCACAGTTATAACAAGATTAAAGAAATTAGAACGGATAATGGCAGCCTTACCTCGCATCAGGATATCTCAAACGCTTTCATCAATCATTTCCGAAACCTTTTTAACACCCAACATACCACTCAAAGCCATATGGCTCATTTTTCCCCCGGTGGCACTGTCCCTCCCCACCTTGCTGAAGCCTTGGTTGCTCCTGTGACCATGAAAGAGATTAAAGAGGTTATTTTTGCTGGCCCAAACTGTTCAGCACCGGGTCCAGACGGATTCACTTTTGCTTTTTATAAAGCCACTTGGTCTACCATCAGCACTCAAATTTTCCAAGCTATCAATGCCTTCTTTAATACTGCTTCTCTGCCCAAGATTGCTAAGGCGACTGCTTTAGCTCTTGTTCCCAAATACCCCCATGCCACATTTATCAGGGATTATAGACCCATATCTCTTTGCAATGTTATTTACAAAGTTATCGCCAAGATCATTGCTAATAGGATGAAGGAAGTTATGCCCTACATTATCCATAATTGCCAAGGTGGTTTTGTCCAAAATAGGCTTATCTCTGATAACATTCTGCTTGCATCTGAAATTCTTGGGGATTTCAACAAATGTTCAAAGGCTAGTTACTTTTGTGCCAAGTTTGATATCACCAAAGCCTTTGATATGGTTTCCAGGGAATTCCTTCTCCATCGCTTGGCTTCTAAAGGCTTTCCTGCTAAGTTTATTGCTTGGATAAAGGCTTGTATCACTGAGGTTCACTTCTCAGTTTGCATCAATGGGGCTCTTGAGGGGTTTTTTGGGTCTTCTTCTGGTTTGAGACAAGGATGCCCGCTATCTCCTTATCTTTTTAGTATTGTTATTGATGCTCTTTCCACTTCCTTTGATGAAGCTGTTTTCAGGCAAGCCTTTACTGGAGTGTCCTCGGGTAGCTCCTCCATCACTCATCTCCTCTATGCCGATGATTTATTGGTCTTTGGGAAAGCGACAGTTACTAATGCTATTAATCTTCAGAATCTCCTGCATCAATTTGCTTGTTCATCTGGTCTCTATGTGAATCCCAGCAAGAGTGCAATTTTATTTTCTAATGGGTGCCGTATTACCTCTGAGATCTGCAGTATTCTTCACATTGACAAATCTACCAATCCTATTAAATACCTTGGTATCCCTATTTTTTATAGAAAATTAAGGGCTTCTGATTTTCAACCTCTTATTCTTAAAATCTCCAATTCTCTCGATGGTTGGAAAGCCAAAACTTTATCTCTTGCTGGGAGAGTACAATTTATTAAATTTACTATCTGTAGTACTCTGGCTTATTGGATAAGAGGTGCCATATTACCTTAAAAATGCTGCAAAACTATTAGTAGGATGTGCTCAAGATTTCTTTTCTATGGCAATATCTCCCTGAATAAACTTCATATTATTAGCTGGAGGGAAGCTTGCTTCCCAAAAGCAAAAGGGGGCCTTGGTATTCAAAATCTGGACTCTTATTATTTTACTTACTCTTGCTCCATGATTTGGAGATTCCTTAACAATAACAGCATTTTGTTAGAGTGGTGGAGGGGGAAATATCACTCCCTGTGGAAGCCCTTGGTCAAGAGAGCTTCCCCCTATTGGACCCTTTTATGTAAAACTGCTGGGAGTGTTAAGAATTGCTTGGCTTTGTCTGTGAAGCCTGATAGTCTTCATTCACTGATTTGGGATCCTTGGTGTTGGGGAATTTCTGTGCTGGACTGGTTGGTTTCTAAGAATGAAGATCCCTCATATTATATTTCCCATTTTTCTTCTTGGCATGTGAAACAAGTGATCTGCAACGGTATATGGCATTTACCTAATGATTTTAGTATTAGTCTTGCTCAGTTTATAAACTCCACTTCTAATATTGATCCGGAGGCTATTTGTCGTTGGCGGGACCGCTCTAACCCCAGCTTTAAGATTTTTCATTCTTACTTTTATGCTGATTTGCCTATGGTGAGTTGGGACAAATTCATTTGGCATAAAAATTGTGCTCTGAGATTCTCGGTGTATGGTTGGCAGGCTATTAAGGGGTGCCTTAAGACTTATGATGTGCTTGCGAGAAGGGGAATTAATGTTTTTAGGCAATGCTCTTTTTGTAATTCTCACCCTGAGACTAATAGCCACTTATTTTTTAGCTGCTGTTATACTTTTGATATCGTCAGAACATTCCTTCCTTGGTTGGGTTCTCTTTTATTCAGGCCGAATTTATACCAGGTTTTTGATAGTATTTTGGATCAAGGATACAATGCTGGCTGGACGAACTATTACAAGCTCACTATCAATGCTATTATCTACCATCTGTGGAGAGCTAGAAATGATCGCATTTTTGGCTCTATTATTGACAGCAAATCCACTATTCTGGGAAAGATCAAAAGAGCGATTCTTTTCAAAATCATGCATTGGAAAGAGTATAATGACGTGTTACAGCGGCTGCCTTGATTTGTCGTCTATTTAAACAGGATTTGGATTGGACGATGATGTTCGCTCTCTGTAGCTTGGCTACCCTTGGATGGCCTCTGGGCAACTAGGGTATCCTTCTTATCCTTCTGGATTAGCCTGAGTCCACCGTGCCTTCTGGTCAAGCTCGTAGGCACTTTTTGCTCTGAATTCTTATTTACTGTTCTGTAAAGCTCTTTTTGTCCTGAGCTTTCAGTTTTGTTTTTGTTATATTTCTGCATTTTTCTTTACAATTTACTTGTAATTTTATTTTCATCAATGAATTGGGCTATGCCCCTAAAATTCCCCAAAAAAAAACACGCATCAGTTTTCTAAAATAATTTTTGCCAGAACTCTATTTTTTCAATAACTACTTATCTACCAGATTATGCAAAAGGAGTGCAAGAACCAAACAAGGCCTAAATTATCATTCTCCGTCTTCACTTCATTGAGTATTATTCAGCTCATTCTAATTTGTTGGTCGTGAGTTTTAACTATTGATTAAAAGATATTGAATTGGAGTCTTACGTATTTGATGTGTTGTGTGAGTAAATTTTCTTAATTAACCTAAATGTCCAAAAATAATAATTATTTGAATATTTCTATCATTATAACTATGTATTTCTAAGGTTAAATGTTTTGTCCACATATTTAACTACTTTTTGGATGATCGGAAAGTCAAATTTTAGTGATAAATTTTACATTTAAAATTTAATTATTTATTAGATTTGATGTTTCTTCTTCATAATATAATAAAAAATAGAAATCTTCTCTAACATATTGTATTAAGGTGATTCTAACCTAATAAAATCCACCTAATATCATGGAAGTCCTCTTGCATCCCAAAAAATGAAAGATGGTCATGAAATCTCATCCTTTCGAAAGATGTCACAAAGATTGATTACAAGATTAGGCCTCATATATTTGAGAAATTATTCCGTGTGGAGATCGGATGGTGAGAACTATCTGTATTTGTTGTGTTTTTACTGCCCTTTTTCTGCGCTTTTGCAAATACCCAACAAAAGAGTAGCATATACAATTATGAATACACTTTTGCCGAGTATTTGCTTCACTTTTATAAAAGGGCAGCAAAAGCGCAATAAATATTCAATTACATGATATTTGCTGCACTTTTGTTGCCCTTTTGTAAAAGCACAACAAATACTCAGCAAAAGCGTATTCATAATTGCATATGCTGCCCTTTTGTCGAATATTTACAAAAGTACGGTAAAAAGATAGTAAAAGAGCAGCAAGTTCGGACGGTTCTCGCCTTCCGGTTACTGGACAAAATAATCTCTCGTATTTTTTCTTTATTGGCAAGGACAACTCTCTCATGTATTATTTAATAATCCCAAGGTGCAAGGGAATTATTTTTAAATTTATTTGCTACATATCATATTCTAGCAGCGCTCAAGTGATAGCATTTATAAATTCAGAACAAAATTCACATAGTTTTAGTACTATTTAGAATATAAGTTGTATATTTTTTTATCTTATAGTTTTTATCTTATAGAGCAAGGTTTTTGTTTTTTAATGGGAATATGATTCATCACTCAGCCCTTTTAAATATGCTTGACAGTCCAAACACTTGGATGTTTGTTAGGCTAAATGAATTTGACATGAACACCATGCTTCTTGGTTTTAATGGTTTGTTATCTTTAGAGGCTAGAGCGAAATTCGCATATTCTCTTATTAAGTGCAATATTATGAATAATCTTTATAATCTGTTGAGCTACTTTGAGCATCAAAACACTAACTACCTTTTTAATTACTATTTATGTTCAAACTTAATGAACACAACAAAACAATTGATAAGATTTTTTTTCCTTAGGTTCCTCATCATATCAATTATTATAGTATGTTGATTTAAATGTTATGGGAGTTACTAAAAAGAATTTTATTTTTTCATAATCTTATGCATTATCTATAATATTTAGAAAGAAAGAAATTGGAGAATTTATGAGAATAATATTACTAGTAGAACTACCATCACCATATGCATAAAATACGATACCATTTGTATGGTAATACAAAGTTTTTTTTTTTTGGGACATTTAGACCATTGTATATATATATATAATGAATTGATAAAGTTTTATTAAGAATGATCAATATAAAACTATAATTAAGACGGGTGACATGGTTAGTTACTTAGTTCAGTCTAGTTTGCCTTTATGTGAGTCCAAATTGAGACCTTAAACTAAGTAAAAAGAAGCTCCTATATATTCAAAGAGAGAGAGAATACATTGACTAGATGAGCATCATGCTTGTTTGTTCTAACCCCTTTTTGCCTCGCATATCTTGCAAGGCAATTCATTCCTTCTATATTGCCCTTTCCAAGTAGCCTCTTTTCAAAAATCATCACATCATCTTCATTCAAAACTTTTTCCAATTGTCTCTCTCTATCAATGAGGGAGAAGGAGAGGAAGCAAAGAGGATAAGGATTAGAATTAAAATCTATAAAAAATGAGACAAATCTATAAAAAATGAACCATAAAAACCTTTCATATATAACCATAGGTCAATTTTATTTTTGTTATATACACATGAGCACTCTCAAAGAAATATTATCCTAATGGATAATTATATTATGGGTAATACCTAAGACTATCCTTGATTAAAGAAATTTTGCTGGTGCACCAAAATCCTTCAATAAAGTTTATCAAGGAATAATATTATCATCTTAATAGGGAAAACCTCAAATTTAAAAACCAAAGTGGGTTATAAAAGGTAGTCTTAGCTATGTATTTTTATAAATCTATTCAATTTTTGAATAACCATCTAATATCATATAAATCATGCAAGTACTTTGTTTAAATAACAGTGCATGATGATGACTGGATGATACATAGTTAAATCATAATAAATATAATTTAATTTGCATATAATAATAAGAAAATAATGTTAAAAAATATGTTTAATGAATCAGATATAATTTACATCAATTGTTTTCAACTCTTTAAGCAACAAGTTCATATTTAAAAATCTAAAATTTAAAAAAATATGTTATTTAAATCAATCATCCATATAGTTTCCTATTTTAGTTGGATTACATCAAATATCAACTTTAAGGCCATATCTTTTTACTGTAGTATTTGATGCTCTTACTAGGCATTTACAAGAGTATGTACTATAATACCACATAATTAAATTTGGAATAATTGTATATTTTATCTTCTTAATTAATCAATCAAAGTTTTTATAAATCATCAAAATAATAAATCTATATCTAGTGAAAGCAACCAATAGTTTTATATCTCAATATATTATATTATATTCATTCTCTCAAAATTAACATAAAATAGTTAAGAGATCAATACAATTACTACTCTATCAGAAAATCATGACTATAAAAGAATAAGAGAAAATTAAAAAATAAATCATAAGAACATGTAAAGATCTCTGTCAATCCCACTCCATCTAGTCATGTCCTCTTCCCTGATATGAAATTATTAAAATTCACATAATGACCAAAAAAGCCCAGTATTTAATCAAACTCACTAAAGCTTTCAACACAAGGTTAGAAGAATCAATATGCATACTCAGTTCCGTTAATAAGATCAATTTCATCAATGATCAGTTATCATTTATAAAGCTCAAAATGATTAATAATAAAAGCAAAAAAATTATTACAATGAATCTAGGAATCAATAACATGTATGAGAATCAATAAATTATTAAAATAGTGGCACTATAATCATTCAAGCGTATGTAAAATGAATTATAGGCACACATGTGTCAATATTGTTAGTCTTATCCTCTTACATCCATCCTATCAATTATATGCAGTCACTACTCATATATATTCATATGTTATCTATTTATATATATTACCACTCTATTCATTAATGTTAATAGTATATGCATGCATCAGTATATAGTTCAGTTAGACATGACATCCATCTTTAATGTGACATTTTCTTTCTTTCATCTATTTCTTTTTTATGTATTGATCTTTTATCTTTTATCATTATTATTACATGGTGCTTTCAATAATCATTAAGAGTTGCCATCCTCTACCCATCAACATAATTTGATCATCTATTGCAAGTTACAGTCCTGATAACATCATAAATTATCTTTAAATGAAAGCTCTTCGGCCCACCCTTGTAGTGCTGCA
This sequence comes from Dendrobium catenatum, assembly GCF_001605985.2. Taxonomy (NCBI): domain Eukaryota; kingdom Viridiplantae; phylum Streptophyta; class Magnoliopsida; order Asparagales; family Orchidaceae; genus Dendrobium; species Dendrobium catenatum. The sequence goes on along the minus strand of NW_021319852.1, from coordinate 393,110 downwards.
ACGATGCTTAACTATTTAACGTCTGGTACTTGAAAGTTGGTGAAGGTTGTTAAACCTCCAAGAACTAGCCCGAGGCTAACCAAGAAGGGGGATGAATTGGCAATTTAAAACTTCTTTAAGCAAAAAGAAAATATCCTTTTTAAAGCTTTTTTAAAAATCTAAAACTATCAATTTTATCCCTTGATGTGGAAGTAGATTAATTTTATAATAACAGTAAAATTAGAGTTTTCAACCACACAGTAAATCACAAAAAACTGCAAAAATTAAAATGCGAAAAAGTAGAAAAAATGAGCACACCAGATTTTATAGTGGTTTGATCAAATCTAACCTACATCCACTCCCTAAAACCCTTTGTTCTAGGTATTGCACTAAAAGCAGTGTCTCTCCTTTTGATCTCTCAACAAGACGAAGAAGCTCTTACAAAATCACTTTCACCTTGTCAGTGATGGCAGAGAACCAAAAATTCTTTTACACCCTCCTTGGAGTTAGTAGAGAACCCCGAACCTAATGCTATAGAAAGTCTTCCTGAAGCCTCCAAAGGATCAAGGTAGAAGCTTAAAGAACATGAAAAAGAAGGTTGCTTGGAGTAACCTTATAAAGCTCTCATAACTCCCCCTCACAAGACTTTCCCTTTATTCTCTCTCAAAACTCTCCTCAACTCTCTCTCTCTAAGCTCCCACTCAAGACCCTTCGCTACAAAAGATCGCTTTAACATAAAAATTAGATAAGCTTAAATAGCGAGCTTCAAGAAACCCTAACTTTTAAGAGTGTCATCTTCTATTCGTGCTATACTATAAAAACATTGTGTAGTACAATCAGTACAAGACTCGTCTAGTATCATATGAACAGTCATTTAGACAAACTATTCAAACCTCATAACTCTTTGTACTGTACGATAATAATATCGTTGGGTATGACCTGTCAAAATTCCTTTTGTTTATTTAAGATGACTGCTAGGATGGCCAATTTCAAACTTTGTCAATTGTCTAGCATTATAGGCATTGTATAGTACAATCAGTACAAAAATTATGGCATTTGTTTGATATGATCTCTAGGATGAACAAATTTATACTCTGTCGATTGTATTGTACAAGTATTATCATATAGTTTGACCGATTGATCATAATAATCCATGATTTGATTGTCTGATTTTCAGGGTCAAATTAAGTAAGATATTAATATGGTCATATAGTATGATTGTAGTCGTACTGTATGATCAGTATAAAACTATTATCTCCCTTAACTCTTTATTAGATAGGGTTTTGTATAACAAACTTAATCATATAGTACGATTTAAATTTGTATAGTACAAAAAAAATCTAACATTGCATTTTTCTCTCTCCCCCTATGTGTGTGTATGGTTACTAAGCAATAATATCCCATATATTACATGATTTGACTAAAAAAAGTAAAAAAAATACATAAACGACTAAAAATACAAACACTACAGAAAAACCTGCCATTATCGGTGAATAGAATCCGCCGGTAACATGAAAATTTCGATGGAAAGAGAACATTTTTGTCGAATTTTAGGTGGAATTTCTTTCACCGATTTTGCATGGGTTGGAAAATCTTTTTCGGCGTAAAAAATACGTCAGAACATTTTCTGGCGCATTACCGGCAAAAAAATGGGTGCCCGTTACGTCAATTTCTATTAGCTTATTCTGGCATTAGTTACACAAAAATTATCAGCGTAAACTTTCAGTTGAAATACCGGCGGAATGAATGCCACAACATATGCCGAAATGTAAACAATGGATTTAACCAGCGCATTATCTGCCGGAAATACGGGTGTAACACAGACGTTGGAACTGATTACAGAATTCGTTGTCATCATTTCTGGCAGATTACCGTCTTTTTATCCACTGAAAACCTGTAGCATAAAAAAATTATCTTCCCAGGTAGCAATTAGATTTCTACACCTACAAACAATTATAAATATTTCTAACAAAAACTACTCCACAACATAGATTCACATAGCATATATTTTAACAACTTCAACAAATACTCAAAAACATAAACATAAATATTACAAATTATTCATAACATCAACAAATATTCAAAAACATCACAAATTGTTCATTAACATAATATAATTCACCAAATATTCAGAAACTTATAAAAGATCATATGACACTGAAATAACTAAACAACTACTCTGAATCCATTGACTCATCCTCAGCTGGATCTACCTCTTTTTCACTTAACTGCTCTATTTTGCGCATTTCATCTAACAACTGATTGTGTTGCTCCTACATATGCATCTGTATTTGTTCCTGTAACTGAACTTGCCAATCAACTTGTGATTTCCTTAATTATTCTAGCTCCGCTTGAAGGGGAGTTATCTGTTGATTATGTAAGGGCTCATGTGAACTTGCTGTGAAGATGGATCTAGTAGAGGTCATCCCCTCGAATGTTTGGGCTTGCAAACCTAAACCATAAATCCTGCCATGTTGTATTCCTCCTACGACTTGAGACCATATGTGGTACTTAAAATACTCTATAGAGCCGCAAGAAGAACCCTCACCTACTGCAGCCTGACTCTCTCGAAGCCATATATACTCCTCATGTGAAAGTATTATATATATATATATATAGTTGAGACTAAAAATAAAAATTATTAAATACATATACTTACATAGGCTCTTCTTGCTCGTTCATTAACCCATTATTGGTCCTCCTGTCGCTTATAAGTGCGATTATGCAATTCCACAGGACTTGGTTCTCTACCCAGCATCTCTTTCTGTAATAGAATTCTATTAATATTTCTCTTAAAGAAAATTTTTAAAAATATTTTAAAATTCATCACCAAATGTCGCCTGTGCTTAGTATGTAGAACTGAGCCCCCAGTATAAAGGGAACTACCCATGCCCCCAACATCAGAAGTTCTATTATATTAATTTTGGTCCCTCCTCCTACTATACTCGGTGCTGCCCCAAGAAGTGTTTAACTCTCTGTTTCGTAGTAGTTCCATCACATACGACGCCAGTAAAAATGCCATAGTTATTGATGTATATAGATCCGTCAGAAGCTTCAATGGTAATTCTGCATTTTCCTGTAGTGAAAGTGTAGCCCTAGTCTACCTAATCTTGAACTGATCAAAGTTGCAAGTGAATAGTGGATGTATTCCTTGAAATATTAGTATGTACATATATATACCAATATATATTAATATGTTAGGAGAAACAAAATTCAAAATAATAATATTTATTATTATCAAATTATAGTACTTTAGTTTAAATTTTTAACAATATTGTACCAATGCTAAGATGCTCAGACACCAGTGCTGAGGCACTCAAATAATAATATTGTTTAGATTTCACCAAAATTTGCTCCAAACTCTTAGGACCCATTCTAAAACACACACAATCATTTTCAAGCTTTAAAAGACTTTCAAACACAATGAATTCAAAACATAAAACTTCAAATATTGGCCTTCTAAAATTTCAATTTTTTACTTTTTACATTTTTGAGTTGTTACAAACTATTCACCTTAGAAAAATTTCATCCCTACATTTTTTCTTAAGAATTCGAGCACAAAATTGGTATAAAACAAATCTATATGATAAAAATCCAAATGAAAAAAATTTCAATCAATTCAAAAATCAAATATAAAGCTCGCAGAAGGCAACAATCACTATCATACAATCATTCAGTCGTGTATAAGTCACTTATGTAATGAAATATCATGTCAATCAATCATAAAATAAAATTCTTACTAGTCAAACTCATAAGTTGTTGTCAATCTTTTAAATATTATAAGTTATACACTTGTTACATCACTAGAGTAGTTAATGCTTATTTTATTGATGTTGTCGATCCCAATACAATGACCTCCCTTTGGATACCGCGAGCAAATCTATAATCAGGTGTATTGGTTGATCTTTCACTATAAGTTCTTGACTCAACATTCCTCTGTCCATCTATCTGCCTACTCTTTCCTACTTCAAAATCAACTCTTCTTCCAAATCCTCTTTGGGGATAATGTGTCCTTATTATCCACATAAGAAACATTATCCTGTTAAAAGGTAACACTAATATGGATGTCTTAGTCCATAATGAATGCGTGCATTTTAGCTTGCAGTAGATGCTATCAATCAAGATCCCATCGAATCATTGAATCCGCTCCTTTTATCTTCACTATTATCTTTATCCCAACTCACTTCATCTCTGGTCCTCATCTTACTATCATACCTAGAGCTCAAATCATATTTGAATGTCAATACTGTCAAATCAATCTCTATCAATTTGGCCCACTCTACTAACTTCACAAATTCTTGAATTCAGAGAGGCACTAATAGATTCCTCAACTCTCTATTTAGTCCTTATAGAAACCTAACAAGTGTGATAAACTCGGCTTCATACTTCATCACAATCTTTTGTTCTTGCTCTAATTCAATGAAAGCTTATTGCATATGTCGCCATATTGATGGAGGAATAAATTGTCCCAACCCAACCCAACCAAGATAAGACCTATTGTGCTGAGCTATGATAAGCAAACCCTAAGATCTATTTTTAGAATATCTTAGATTCTCTTATAATATTCATTTTTTAATAAATTATAGACTACATAACTACTAAAAATTCACATGCTAAAAATAAAATTATCCATAATATATATATTTTTCATCAAAATATATAAACACTACAGTTTATAGTTACAAAAAAGCTACAAAACTGAATAATAAGCTTGTCATAATTTTACAAAATTCAAAAGACAAATGCCTATAAACCTATATCTAATCCTGAACTACTATTCAACAGTATTCTTTCCTTGCCTAAATTTTGAAAATTAGAAGTAAAATCATAGTGAGTTGTAATTTCCCAAATTTTAACTATTCACTTTTGCATACTTTTGTTTGATCCGATTAATTCACAAATGCAATCAATTATTTATATAAAATAATGCACCTTAATTTACCCATTCTACCTTACTCAGAAATAAGTTTATTGCTCTACTAATAATTAAATCAATTCTTCTAATAACTACTCTAATACCAAGTGTGTCATACCCTAGAATCTAATCTAAAAGAATTTTTGATTTTATCTTTTAATTTACACAATTAGAGCTATCTAATAATTATTAATAGAAATAAATTTTATAAATTAAAGCATCAATATGTTTCTACATTCATTGACCTAAAAATTATACACAATACTTATGAATCTTATAATCATATAATGTCTATCCAAATCTTGAGTACAAAATAATACTAAAATAAAAGAAAAGGAACTTGAAAAATCCTGATCAATCTCTCACTCATGCTCCCTTGCCGTAACCAAAAATATTTAAACTATATATAATGAGCTAAACACCAGAAAGTCACAAAAATCTTATCACTAAATTCAAAGTACAGTAGAGAAGTAATAATATATGTGTCATTAGTTAATTCATATCAATAATAGTCATATGATCAAGAATCAATATATAAGTAGTAAATCTCATATGTAATAGTAGTAAAATCTATAAATAATAAAATAATTTGGTATGAAAGCCAATAAAGCAGCATAGTGGGAAAATTAGTAAACCAATATGGGTGTCAAATCCATAAAGCAGTCATCGTATCAATATTACCAATCAGTAAAGAGATAAAAATCAAAGCATTGATAAAGAACTTTCAAACTCATATTAATACAGTAAAATCTTATAACTATGTACACATACTATCTAGTTATTATATATCAGTATCATATTGTTATCTTAATAGCGTTCTAAGTATATCACTTTCTTAGTATGTCATATAATCAGTATTATTAATCGATACATTAAATTAATAATATTAATAATGAATAAGTATCAATATTTGTATTAGTACTAGTAAATTTAGTACCAGAAATAATAAATCAATGCTATAATAGTAATTCATATAGTAATAATTAATTAGTAACGTGCATTTCATTAGTTGTACTAACAAGTAAGAAATCATGGCCATCACGATATTTTTTAGTAGTCGGTAACTAATAATTAATAAATTATTGGCTTAGTAAATAGAGACATCACTCTTTGCCCGTCGGCATAGTAATAACTCCTAATTATTGCTTTGAAATTATTGTATCTTTTTACCAAATAATACAAAATTATAGTATTTAAAAAAATCTCATTAGCCCACCATTCTGTATAGGTCAATCACTCTCAAAAACTAGGTATTCTTTACTTATCTTTCACACACATTCCAATAAAAGTAATAGTGACGAACTATTTTCCAATCATATTTTTATTTCTATTCTCAAAGCTTGTATAATAATTTGCTTAAATAGAATACTTATTGAGTAAAAATGTAGAATTTTAAAGCATAATCAAATTATCAAAGATGGTGTAAAATATCATTTCAAAACTTTAATCATACAATAACATTATTTTTCAAAGTCCATAATATTTTTTATTCAATAAAAAATGTACAAATTTCAAAATACTCGATAGAAAATGTACAAAAATACTCCAAACATTCAGAATCTCTATCTTAATAATATGTAAAAAGTTACACGAAGAAAATTTTACTAATGCATAGTTAAATTTTAAAGCATAATCAAATTATCAAAGATGGTGTAAAATATCATTTCAAAACTTTAATCATACAATAACATTATTTTTCAAAGTCCATAATATTTTTTATTCAATAAAAAATGTACAAATTTCAAAATACTCGATAGAAAATGTACAAAAATACTCCAAACATTCAGAATCTCTATCTTAATAATATGTAAAAAGTTACACGAAGAAAATTTTACTAATGCATAGTTATTCATATTTTTTGTAAGAAAAATAAAAATTTAATTAGAAAATCTAGAAAAAAATTCAATTTTTTAAAATGTTAAGATATGCAAAATATGACCTACCTTACTTCGAATAACTTCCAAACTAGCCTGATGGCTAAAAATGATCCAAAGCAGCTCAAATCGGAGTTTCTTTATTTACATCGATTGGTGTGGTGCTTGATTTGAATAAAATAGTGGATATATTATATATTTTAAAAAGTAAAATTTGGCCTAATACTATAACGTTAGTTAAGATAATTCAAAATTATAAAAAAATTCTCTATTTGGCATCTTGTACTGTAGAAGCACTGAGATGCTTGGACACTCAGCACTGAGGCCCTCAAATAGTATTTTTTTTTAATTTTTACCAAAATTCAATCCATATCCTTAGGAGTCGTTCTAGAATACATAAATGAAAGTTCGTTAGGGATGTTAAGCCCTATAGAATTGGCCCAAGCTAACCAAGAGGGGGGGGGGGGGGGATGAGATTGGTATTTTAAAAATTTCCTTTTCCAAATAACTAAAAACACATAAACCAAAAATCACAACCACAAGAAAAAATAAATGCGGAAATTAAAGTACGGAAATAAACAAGACAAGAACACAGAAATTTATAGTGGTGTGCGGTCAACTCGACCTATAGTCCACTTCCCCGAGGCGCCCTAAGAGTATTGCACTACACTCGTGACTCTACTTTAGCCCCCACAGCTAGGGAGAAGCCTTTACAAAGAACCTCCTTTTTGCCACCCGCAAGGCAGAGAACCTATCTTCCTTTTGCTCCTCCTGAAGCTGGCAGAGAACCACAATCAGATGCTGAATCCTTACCTCTACTGACCCTTCCACGGAGAGAAACTCTAGACGAAGAAGAACAGAGGGATCCTTGAAGCAACCCCTGTGAATCCCATCATAAGCTCCCCCTCACAAGATCCTCTCTTCTCTCTCTCTCTCTCTCTCTCTCTCCTCTCTTTCTTCTCTCCTCATGGTCTTCTCAGGTAAGGCAGCAGCAAGAAAATGTTGAACAAGAGCCCTTAAATAGAAGAGCTTCAAAGGAGTTCATTAATTGCAAATTGCCGACAATATCATCCAGGCCGATATGATGGACATCGTCCTGGCCGATAAGTAAAAATCTCAGAAGATCGGCCAGAGCATCGCCCTGAATGCAAACTGGACGATTTAAAATTGGCTTGATCGTCTAGGCCGATCTAAGTCCCGGCCGATCAGTTCAAATTAGAGGAAAATTGTCCAGAGCATCGCCCTGAATTTGTGCTGGCCGATATTTATCATCCAGAAGTAACTAAGGTTTTTGAATAGATCTTCCTGGCCGATTTGGCGATCGTCCAGGACGATATGATCGTATCAATCATCCTTAATTACTTCCTTAATTTTTCTGATCAATTAAGGCATAATTTGTGAATATCGTCTAGGTCGATTCAAGATCGTCCTGGCCGATTACCAAAAAATTACAGAATACCTTAATTGTTCATGGCGGCAACTTCTTTCTATTTTGAGCTTATCATCCTGGACGATACACGTATCGTCCAGGACGATCTGGTAATGACGGTTGTCTTAATTAAGAATCCCGAATAGAGTCTCTTTTTTAAACTAAATCGTCCAGGCCGATAAAAATATCATCCTGGATTATGTGAGTAAAAATAGAAAATTTAAGTCTCTCAAGTGTGTGTGTGTAGGGTTACTTAGCATCAGTCTCTTTGAACATTACAAATAGACTCAAGAAGAGAAAAAACAAAGTACAGACTGACCCAACCCTAAACCTACGCAATCTTGAACTGGCTTCGTTTGTTCGTCCGATCTTCGATTCCTGAAAAGTTAGAAATAACGGGAAGTCCAAGAGAATCAATAGTGTTTGTCAATCATCAAAACATAAGTCATGAAAATAGATATGCAACAATAAAACCAAACATGTATAAACAAATTCTAAACACAAAATTTCAAATCTTTACTTTTTATGTTTTTGAGGTTTTACAATAGATATATTGGAAGATTGTGACTTTGGCAATCAAGTCATTACCATTTTAGATATCTTGGATCTAATATTAAGAGTAATGGTGAAATAGATTGGGACATTATTAATAGAATTCAAGTTTGATAGTTGAAGTGGAGGATTAGATCAAGCCTGTTTTGTGATAGAAAAGCACCCCTTAAACATAAGAGAAAATTCTATAAGATAGTGGTGAGACCTGTAATGCTTTATGAGGCAAAATGTTGACCATTAAATATAATAACCCAAAAATTTGAAACTAATTTATTTAAAAAGTATGAAAATATGATATAGTAGGCAATGCTAGGCTGGCAAGTGCAATAGTGCCAAGATTTGTTGCTATGATGTTGAGCTCTCTGTTCTATAGTAACTCTTGGGGCGACATGCAGTGTAGTGGTGCTGGATCTTATGGGCCGTGACATCGGTCACTAAAATAATTTTTTAATATTTTTATTATAAATATCCCTTCCATCCACCATTTCCCACTCTCTCATTTTATTTTATTAGATGGGAAGGAAAGAAAGGATAAAGAGAGAAAAAAGGAAGAGAGAAGAAGAGAGAAAAAAGAGAGAGGAAGCTTTCTGAGGCTTTCCATCTATTGCTTAATTAAAAGTTATTTTGACCATTACAAGTGAAATTTAAGCCACTTCTATTTTCAATAATTTTGAGTCTGATATATTTTTTCTCTTGAATTTGATAAGAAATGTAATATAATCCATCTTAGTAAGCTTTCATCATATAACTTTTGATATGAGATAGAAAATATTATTTTAAATGTTTTGGCTGGTATATATAGGAATTTTACCTATTATTTTAGTATGTAATTTTATCTGAAATAATTAGAAATGACTTGGTGCAAAATGATCTACAATAAATGTATTAAATCTGAATATGAGATACATGATATGAATTTAATGTTGCAACTCGACCTTATGAGTTTATGTTTTTGATGATAATAAATATTATGGCTCACATCATATTGTCTACTTATATTTGCAATATATTTATTTTTTGTTTTTATGTGTACTAACTTTTTAATAATACCATGCATCATCCAATAAAGACTAAAAGCTTAAAATTGGATAGAATATGTTATGACATAATAATTTTTTTAATATTCATTGATATATTTTAAATTTCTTGATTCAAGTCCTATAAAGGTGTATGCTTGCTTGGTGGCCATCCACACACACTCAAGGGGAGTGAGTTTGAGTCAAAACCAAAAATTTAAGTTTTGAATTTATCATAATGAATAATTTATATCATCTTGGATGATCAGCTCATTGAACACATCATATTGGATGATTTTGATTGCCTAGGATGATTTATTATGATCTTAAAAAAATTAGTCGCTAATGATAAATTTAGGCAAGGATTTAAGATTCATATTTTGTTCTAATAACCCCGGATGATCTAGATCATCCTAGACAATCAATACAAATTATGCCTAGATTGATCATGTGATTAGGGGACTAATTATATTTAAAATATTCAATTAGATCATCCTAGATAATCTGTATATCATACTGGATGATGTTTGCTGATATATTTGATTTTTCTAAATTGTCTAAGATGAAATACCATAAATTTTCTTCTAATTATCCAGGATGATCCACAATATCATCTTAGATGATCTATACAAATTTGAACTGATCATGCATGACTATCTTAATATTATCCAATACTATCAGGTCAAATTTTACACATCATATTGGATGATCCTGTGATCGTCCAGGATGATATTTGGTACCAAAATTGAGTTTTTAGAATTTGTTGAAGCCCTTTTTTTAAGCACATCGTATAGGATGTTCATGTGATCGTTCTGGATGATTTTTTTTGCCAAGATTGATTTTAGGGTTTTTTAAAGTCCTCTATTTAAGCTTTGTCAAGACATTTTGTAAGTATCTTTGGCAGCCATTGTGTCTTCATTCTTCTAGACAAAACGTGAAGAGAGAACATGAAAGGGAGAGAGGAAAGGGTGGAGTTTGAGAGAGGGAGAAGATCCTTGGAGGAGATTTCATTGGATTATGGAGGGGGTTTCACCTGGTTGCTTCGGCAAGCTCGCACCTTAGTACCATCAGATTCAAGATTCATCTTGAGGGAAGTATTGGAAAGAATAAGATATCTTTGGTGTCAAAGGGCCCGGCTACTCTACTGCACCGGGGAAGGTGAAAGTGATTTTGTAAGAGCTTCTCTGTCTAGCTGTGGGGGATAAAAAGAAGTCACTAAATGTTTAATACAATACTAGGAGAGTGCCTCCAAAGAGTGGACGTAGGTCAAGTTGGACTGAACCACTATAAATCTAGTGTGTTCTTTTTGATTATTTTCACACTTCATTTTTATTACGATAAACTACTTAGGTGAAATCTCTGATTAATCTTTTTATTATTGATTTAATTTATTTTTTCTATAAGATATAAAAAGATTTTTTTTAGTTAAAAATATTTTTAAATATCTAATTCACCCCCCTCTTGGTTAGCCTCAGGACTAGTTCATAAGGGCTTAATATCCCTAATAAACTTTCAAGTGATATTAGAGCGGGATTCATAAATTAATTTTTTGAAAACTTTTGAATTTTGATCAATGGATAATTTTTATATTTGTAATATTATGGAAGGATATTCAATAACATGATCACCTTTATTTAAAAATATTTCTTTTGATTTTTTGGAAAATTCACATGTATACTTTTCTTTCAATCAATTGACTATAGAATGTGGTATATAATTCTAACTAGTTATTCTTGAAAGTTTGTTAGGGGATGTTAAGCCCTTATAAACTAGTACCGAGGATAACCAAGAGGGGGGTGTATTGGTACTTAAAAAAAAATCTTTTATTCTAAACACAAATTCAAACCAAACCAAAATTCACCACAAAGAAAATCAAAGTGCAGAAATTAAATGTGGAAATAATAAAGGAAAGAATACACCAGATTTATAGTGGTTCGGTTAAATCTTGACCTACGTCCACTCCTCGGAGGCACCCTCCGAGTATTGTACTAAACTCAGTGTCTCTCTTTTAGCCCTCACAGCTAGGCAGAGAAGTCCTTACAAAATCGCTTCCACCTTCCCCGGTGCGGTAGAGCAGCCGGGTCCTTTGACACCAAAGAGATCTTCTTCTTCCCAAAACTTCCCTCAAGATGAACCTTGGATTTTATGGTACTAAGGTGCAATCTTTCCAAAGAAACCGTGTGAAACCCCCTCCACTCTCCCTCAAAACCCCCTCCAAGGATCTTCTCCCTCTCTCAAACTCCACCCTTTCCTCTCTATCTTTCAAGCTCTCTCTTCAAGTTTTCTCCAAAAGAAACGAAGCATCAATGGATATCAAAGATACTTTAAAAGTCTTTGACAAAGCTTAAATAGAAGAGCTTCAAAAAGGATCTTAAATACACCAAACCGACATTATTGTCCATGAAGATCGCTGGATCATCCCCTAAGATATGCTTAAAAAGAGGGCTTCCAAAAACCCTAAAAACTCAATTTCAGCGCCAAATATCATCCAGGATGATCACAAGATTGTCCCGTATGATGTTCTTAAAAAGAGGGCTTTAGAAAACCCTAAAAACTCAATTTCGGTGCCTAGAATCATCCTGGACGATCGTAGGATCGTCCAATACGATGTGCATAATTTAACTTGATAGTCCTGGATGATATTACGATTGTCCAGGATGATTAGTACAAAATTATACAGATCATCCAGGATGATATTTTGGGATTATACATAACAATTAGAAGAAAAATTATGGTATTTTGGTTTGGATGATTTAAGAAAATTAACTATGTGGGCAAATATCGTCCTGTACAATATACAGATCATCCAGGATGATTAGATTGAAAAATTTAACCATAATTAACCCCCTAATCACAAGATCAATTTAGGTATGATTTGTATTAATCGTCCAGGACGATCTGATCTTCTAGGATGATTAGAACAAAAATTTAAACTTAAATCTTTGCCAAAAATTATCATTGGTAGCTCTTTTCCAAGATCATAAAGGATCGTCCTAGATGATCCAAAATCATTCAGTATGATCAGTTCAAAACTATATCTTCTGGATTTGAGTAGATCTCACTCCCTTGAGTGTGTGTGTGCATGGTCACCAAGCAAGCATACTCCTTTATAGGACTTGACTCAAGAAATCAAAATTACATTAATGAATATTATAAATCCTTTACAACATACATTATTCAACCCAATCTTGAGCTATGATTATTTGTTTGATGTTGTATGATATTCCTGAAATATTAGTATACACACAAATAAATATAGAATGAAAAATACTATAAGATATAAAAATGTTTGTTATCATCAAAAACATAAAACTCATGAGCTCGAGTCACAATAATTCTATTTAGTCATGTGTTATTGTTGAAATCTCTTTTGACCAGACCTCACTCTCTTGGGCATGGGGGACTGAGTTGACCAAGTCAACCTAAGCCTTAATGGGTCAATTTGGACCCATTAGGCCCATTAAGAGCCTAAATCGGATTCAAATCGATCTAAACCCTTTCATGGCCCAATAACTCCTCTCCCTTGACCCCCCTTGACTGGTTTAACCAAGTCAAACATAGAATTGGTCAACCATGGCTCTAAATAGGTCATAATCACCTATTTAAGGGGAATTAAAGGCCCATTTAATGCCTATTTCAATTCCCTTCATTTTGAATTTGAAAACACTGTTAAGAGAGTTGCTATTTGCATGTTTTACATTCTTGCAACTTGTATTATTTTAATGATTATAAATATTATTGTTTTATGTATAGATATCTCCTAACACTTTTTAGAAGATTTGTTTTTGCTCTAGTGTGTACTAACATTTCAGGAAAATCAACTCCAAACTATGAAGACTTCAAATCAAATTCAGCATCCAATCATTTATAAATTAAAAGCTTTAAAAATATTTTTGAATTGATAGGGAGTGATTGTAATTGAGTGAATATTCACAACACACACATATGGGGGAATAACTTTTGTGAATTGATCGTACGGGATGAACATAGTTCGTACGGGACGATCATGTCAATTGACCCTCAGAAGAGCAATGGATCGAACAGGCAGTGAGAAAATTTTTCTAAGTCCTAATCGTCTAGGATGAATTTAATATTTGTCCCGGGACGAACGCCTCTAGATTCTCATGTTGCACTGTTCATCCAGACAAAATTTACCATTCGTCTATGGATGAAACTCTCTGTTTAAAATTGTATAGGATGAAATTAAACCTTCGTCTCTGGATGAAAATCTCTGTATAAAATTGTCTAGGACAAAACTTGTTCGTCCCAGGATGAACCGAACTGACTTATCACAGTTGGTTACGTACTGTAGGGATTTGGAAACTGACCTATCGAATAACCATTTCATACCAGACGAGCCTAGTTAATACGGGATAATGATCGTGTACGAACATAGTTCATACCAATATTCTTTAGGATCATTTCTGACACTTTAAGTAAGATCGTCCGGGACGATCTACGATTATACGGGACGATCCACTACGTACAAAATTGAAACTTTACAGTTTTTGGGCAGTTTTTCTTGTTTTTCCTATATATAATCCAAATTAGACTACCACCAAATCTTTTTGGTCATTAATCTTCGTGCCTATTAAAAGAAGACTCAAGGAGAGAGTGAGAGAGAACATTCAAAGAAGGATTTCTTCCATAGGAGCGTGAAGGCTTTTCTTGGTGTTCAAAGGTAAGATTTCCTACTTGTGATTTGAGATTACTTCACTCTTTTCTTTCTTCCTTCTAGATTTCTTGTGAGGAGATCAGTCAAGGAGATCGGGTTCTCTACCCATACTAGGAGAGTGTGAAAGGACGAAGGGTTCTCTACCCATACTAGGAGAGTGTGAAAGGACGGATGGTTCTTTGCCAACACTGGGGATAGTGTAAAAGGATGTTTGGTTCTCTGCCAACACTGGGGATAGTGTAAAAGGATGACGGTTCTCTGCCGCACTGGGTAGTGGTGGAAAAAGTGTTTGTAAAGGCTTCTTCGCCTTGCTGTGGGTGCAAAAGGAGAGACACTATTGGTATTAGTGCAATACTCAAAGCGTGCCTCTGGGGAGTGGATGTAGTTCTGATTTAGATCGAACAACTATAAATCTTGTGTCGTTTATTTTTACTATTTTTTTTATTTTCTGTATTTTACTATTTAAAAAGTTGTGGTTGAAAAACTTTTTTATAAAATTCGCTGAAGTTATTTTCAGTTCAACTTATCCAAAAGAGGGATAATTTTTAACTACCAATTCACCCCCCTCTTGATAGCCGTGGGACATTAACTTAGCTTTAACAACCTATTCACTAGACTCAACAAGTGGTATGAAAGCTTTGTTTCAAAATCATAAGTTTAAACTAATTTTTGATTAACATAGATGGCTACCTGTGGAAATCGAATACACCTGAGTGTTACTCTATTACTAGACCTCCACTATTTAATAATATACCTTTTGATTTTTGGAAAACACACATGTCTACTTTCTTACAATCACTTGCTTATCGTATGTGGATCTTAGTCCATGAAGGTTATACAAAACCAACTAGATTAGTAGACGGAGTTAGGGTTGAAACACCTTTTACAGACTGGACTGTAGAAGAACGTGTCTTAGCATAATTAAATGCTAAATGTTTAAATAGTTTCTTTTGTGCTTTAAAATCTGAAGACTACATGTGGGTTTCTACTTGCAAAAGTGGAAAGTATATATGGGATAGACTTTGTATAACATATGAGGGGACTAATGAGTTTAAACAATTTAGACTTAATATCTTGTTGCATGATTATGAACTTTTTCGCAGGAAACCTAATGAATTCATTTCTGATATGTACACAAGATTTACTCAAATAGTCACCTCTTTGCATGCACTTGGTAGGGAACTAACGAATGCTGAAATGGTTAATAAGATTCTTCGTTGTTTACCTACTACTTATGATGCTAAAATTACTGTAATTACAGAGTCTAAAGATCTAAACATTTATTATATCGATAATCTTCTTGGTTCACTCATTGCTTACGAGCAAGGAGTTAGT
>NW_021319852.1:347730-374973 GCF_001605985.2 Dendrobium catenatum | reverse complement strand
TTATTCTCATTTTATGGATGCCACCGAGAGAAAGAAATGAGATTTGTGCATGCTCTATCTAAAATGGAACCGTTGTTGAGGTATGGGCGACTAAAGCGACGATAATTTATGCTAGATTTGGTATAGGGATCTGGCTTAGGTATGGGTAAGGCTTGCAGGTAATGATTTACACATTTTTTTTATTATATCCTATTATATAGGTCAATAAATATCTCCCAATAAATTTGGCATGCATCTAGAGTGAACCATATTTGTTGTATGCTTATTGACCCTATAGATCTTCAGATACTTAATTTGGATGTTAAACTAAGGTTTTCATTTAGTGGATTTCAAAACTTTTGCTCAAATGTCACACTAAAATTTTCATTTAGTGGATCTCCAAAAGTTTTCTTGGATGTCACACTAAGATTTTTATTTAGTGGATCTCTAAAATTTTGCTTGGATGTCATACTAAGAATTTAACTTAGTGGATCCCCAAAAGTTTACTTTGATGTCACAC
The DNA here is from genome assembly GCF_001605985.2 of Dendrobium catenatum. NCBI lineage: Eukaryota > Viridiplantae > Streptophyta > Magnoliopsida > Asparagales > Orchidaceae > Dendrobium > Dendrobium catenatum. The sequence continues at coordinate 374,474 of NW_021319852.1, read as the reverse complement.
TAAGATTTTTATTCTGTAGATCTCCAAGAGTCCATCTCTATGCCTTCATGAATCTTTAGATGCATTTGTAATCTTAAGTATAGCTGATATATTTGCTCCTGGTAAAGAGAGATCTATGGGATAGTGATAGAATACTTTATACTCAAATCCCTAGAGTGTTACCTCATAGATTGAAGATAATAGGTAGCATCGTCACCCTGTGCTATTCTTTTGCACCACTTTCTTTTTGGTTTTCAGCATTTTTAGAACTGCCCAACATTTTCGATGTCATAATCATATATAGATGTAATATTTATGTTGTATATTACTGATATGTTTTAAGATCTATCTGAATTTTGAAGATTCATAAGGAGGTGGGGCTTTTTATCTCTAATATGGATTATATCTTGCTCAAATTATACCTTTTGCTGATGGCACATTTAATTTATTAAGGATCTTCTATTCTTCCCTCCTTTAACTGCATTTTGACAAAAAAATTTAAATATTTATTTGGGGATCTTGGTACACAGCGTGATGTCGACCCAAATAAATATTTAAAATGCCCCCAATTTTTAGAGATACTTGTAAAAATTATTTAGGATATTTCTTTTCATAGCATAAGCTTTGAGTCATGAGAATTTAGTTCTTTCTACCATGTGCTTTCTACTGCATACATTTGGGCGATTACCTTATTTATCTTTACTAACTTTTCAAGTGATTTATATATCTTATGCTCAATGCTTCTTTCTTTGGCGGGCTTAACAAAGGAGTAGATTTTGATGACCTAAACTCTTTAGACTTGTATTAGTTCGGTGGCGAGAAGTCATCAGTACAGAGCTTTGTACATATAGGACTTGTTGATGACAAAATCCTCTTAGTTCAATCTTAGGCTTTGTGTGAACTATAGGATATTTTCTTCAGTCCTTTGCTTTATACTTTGATGGACTTGTTAAAGAAAAGTTCCTTCGATCTTCTATTTGTGCTTTATGGATTTGTTGAAGGATTTGCAGGTTTTGGATTCGATTTATACTACCAAATGTGGGTAGTATCTTGATCCTTAACTACTTGAGGAGACTTTAATCTAAGTCACTTGAGTTCATCAGATTAGGAGAGCTAGGAGCTCTTTGTCCTCTAGTTGCTGAGATGGGGGTTCCTCTACTACAGCCTTTCTTATGGCGTGTTGAGTAGATGGAGCTGCCAACAATCAGGACATATTTAGAGTTGTTGGATCTGACATCTTACACACATTCATGTTTTAGACTTAAGCTATAGAAAATGCGCTTCCCAATACTAAATCTACTGAAGTTGATATATTTGGACTTCTCCTTTGTGGTTAAAGATTTAGAGCCTACATATATTAGGTAGTTATTCGTGACTCCTCCTTCCCATTAAAACATTTGTTCTCCAGCTAATTAGGAAAACTTAGTAGATTACGATCACTTAAACTTATCGAATCAATTTAGCCTTTGTAATTCCTACAGTCCCTATTAACGGGTTAACGAAGTGGGGTTATGCTACTATGGCCTTTCTTATGGCGTGTTGAGTAGACGGAGCTGCCATATTTGGACGTGTTAGATTCGACCTTTTACACCCATTCAAATTTTAAGCTTTAATCTATTCAAAAACATTAAGCTAATCTAGCCCAATTTGTTTGAGTGTGTAGTCACAAAAATCTCTTTCTTAACTTTTAAGTCTTTGTACGTTGGAGAAGATGGTGTCTTGAACTTTTAGAAGATTATACAGTTCAAGAAGATTATATGTATGTACTTTAAAAAAATTCATTGTATTCTCCATCAAAAAAGAATATTTGTATTAATAATTTTAAATATTTATTCGGGGATCTCAGCATACAATGTAATGCCGACTCAAATAAATATTTAAAAATCCTCCATGTCTCGTAGGGACATTTTAAAGTAGAATAAATATGAAATTTTGAGTTTTAAAATATTTATTTATAGATCTCAACATCTAGTATGATGTTAACCCAAATAAATATTTAGAATGCCCCTATCTTATAGAGAGATTTTGAATAGGCTTTGTATTTTGAGATTTTAAATATTTGTTCAGGAATTCCACACACGGTGAGATGTCAACTCAAATAAATATTTAAAATGCCCCCAATCTTATGGGAGGATTTTTTGTGAGATTTTTTAAATGCATTCTTAAAATACAAGAGAATTTCAAAATATGAAATGTATGTGCTAATAAACATATATGAAAATATAACACATTAAGCATAACATTTTCTCAGGCAATTTTATGCATAATATTTCTTCAGGTATTGTCCATTGATTGGCATCATGAGCCTCTGACCGTCCAGATCAATCAACTGATAAACTCTACTCTGAAACACCTTCTTGATGACAAAGGGGCCCTTCCAGTTAGATATAAATTTGCCATCAATTTTTTGATGATGGATGATTTGTCTTCTAGGTACCATGAATAATTTCCCTTTCTAGAATCCACATGAATGCAATATCCGATCAAAGGATTTTGTCATTTCCTTTAGATAGATTTCCAGGTTTTATTGAACTTGGTAAGGATTCCAATGGCAATCGTACAAGTGATCATATGATATGGCAAAACCTACTTCAAAGCCTAAGGCAAAATCATCGAGGAAAAAAAAATATCAAGGATTCCATACCAACGTCTTTTTGAAGGCCTCCTCCATGTCATTTTCTCTTGGATTATATATTGATGAGTGCTGCCAATCGATCTTATGCCAATCAATGAACTTATAAATTTTTGCACGCTTGAATGCAATACCGTTGTCTAAGATTATACGGCATGGTACACCAAATTTATAGAAAATATTGTGGGTAAATAAATTGATCACATACTTGAATGTAACTTCTTTAAATGGAGCTACTTCTGCCCACTTCGAGAAGTAGTCAATTACTGCCATAATAAAGTGGTGCCCCGCTAAAGATGGAGGATCTATCAGCCCGATTATATATGTGCCTCAGCATTTAAATGGGCAGGACACTACTATGGGGTATAATCGACTACGGGAATAAGGGATTTCAGTTTGTTGTTGGAGTTGGGTGGATGAGGCGTCGGGTAGAGGTAGGGAGAAAGCTCTCTCTCTCTCTCTCTCTCTCTCTCTCTCTCTCTCTCTCTCTCTCTCTGTGGACCAAAAGAAACAAGGGGATAGGAATGAAAGGAGATCGACAAAAGCTTGTGGGATTTCGTAGAGAGATGAAGCAGATGAGGTCCTTCTCATTTTATGGACGCCAACTAGAGCGAGAGATGAGATTTGTGCATGCTCTGTCCGAAATGGCTCCGTTGCAGAGGTATGGGTGACCTCATCTCTCGCCAACGAGAGCGTGAAGATTTGTGCTGGATTTAGTATAGGGATTTGGCTGAGGTATGGGTAAGGCTTTCAGGTAATGATTTACACATTTTTTTTCTTTTTTTTCTATTGTATCATGTTATGTAGGTCAACATAAAACTGTAAAAATCTATAGTGGGTTGTTCACGGCTAACATACATAATATCTAAAACTCATAGTTATAAATATTATTGTTTCATATAATTCTAAAAAAAGGAAATGGTTGGGCCTTACCCCCAATAAAAATTGTTCCTATGTAAGAAATTGAAGATTGTCACGATTCATGAAGATGATTTGCTAAGAACACCATTAGTTTGAGGTAAGGGAAGATTTGTCACTCTATCCAACGGATTGAAATAGCTTAACCTATAAGAGACAATTGATTCTAGGTAGAAGTATCGATAAGAGGTGGTGGAAGTGGAGGAACCTCAACTTGCTCTCAAGATGTGAGCTACTGCATGAGAGTAATTGAGCTAAAAATCCTTAATGCACTTTAAAACCTTAATTGTATTTGAATAATCATCATCATTCAATTAATCAATGATGGTTGGATAGTTTTCCATAGCTGATTCCAAACTATTGCACGTAAGCGTCGAGCTAGTAGAGAGGACGAATTGATTGTCTCAATTATTTTTGATAGCACATACATACAATAAGTCAAGTGAATAGAGCGTAAGAAAGAATCATTTATAAAAAAAACATAGAAAAGAGAGATTATAGAGCCTACAAATAGTTTCCATTATTATTGAAAAGCGATTACAAAGTACCTTCCTCTTATTTAATCAAAGTTTTTCAATACAAAAGGATATTCAGCTATTATAGGTAACCAAGCAGTACACATACAAGGTCAGCAAGATTGTTTGTTTTAAGAAACATTAAGAAAATCTTCACAAATGAAACCTAAAAGTGATCTATAATAGCTTGTTAGCAATCCATGTAGTTTGTAGATGTTTGAAAGCCTCCGACATTTAAAATGCTTCAAATGAATTAAATTGACTATTATTAGAGGGTCACTCCTGAGCATACTAAATTATCCCCTATAGTTATGAAAATGAACAATGCATGTCACACTGATTGCATTTGAAGTGATCTAGTATCAAAGTGAACGCGAGCAACCAATAATAGTGATATAGTGCTGTATCCACAACTTAGATACGCTATCTTACAATTTTTTATAGCAAGAGTCCAATAATAGTAATGAAAATACTGATTTCATTTAGAACAGCTTTTGATCAAAAAAAAAATCTTCTAGAAAGCTACTACAGAAAGTAAGAAAACTATTCCAAACGAAATCTTTATTGTCCACTTGGCATGAATAATTTTGAGTGTGATTGCATTCAAATTTAATTCGCTAGAAAATGATGATAATGACATTTTTTACATAAAAGCTCAGTCTCTTTAAGAGCAATCACTTGCCGCAAATTGCTTGTGAAATAGGATTTCATGGAGATTGTCGTGGCTACAGAAATAGTTTTCAGTTAATCTACATAATAACGAGCGTGTGTGAGAGTGATAAGACAGCAATGGCTTACTCCAACTTGAACAAAAGGTTTTTCACACACTTGGAATTTACATTCACAAGGTATGGTTTCTTTGCCTCTTTTTCAGAAGCATTGAATATCAGTGCTTTTACATATGTACAAAAGTCAAACTTTACAATGCACAGCAACATCAAAACTCTACACCACTATTGAGCTGAATTGAAAGAGATGACCTGGCAACGCCATTGAGAGGGGTCTCCAATCTGATAATTATTCCGGAGCTCCCTACATTGTCATTCCATTTTGATCTCCCAATCTACAATTATAAAAGATGAAATAGTTGCTCATTTCAGCTCTGCTGAAAAGAATGGTTCATTTTTAAGTTGTAATATAAACAGATTTTAAGCGTAGGAACTCATGAGGCCATTTTGAAGAATAATTTAAAAGATAAAAGATGGAAGTATATTTCTGTATCCTTATTTTCATGTGCAAAATAAGTTAGTTCTAAGCGTTTTCTCACACAATTTTGAAAAGTTGCAAGTAAATTAGCAAAGCCAATGATCGTGCAACTTACAGCAAGTGAAGCAAATGCCGAAGAGTGAGAAGCACAACAAAATCCACAGATAAGGCTGAGTTTCTCTTTCAGAGATTGGATCAGCTCTGCGCGCAGCCCGGGATTGCTTCCGCCAACAGTCGGGCACAGGCTATGAATGGATTAAAAAATCATTTAAGAGCAATTAGTCAGAAGTTAAAGCAGCAGAAACTGTACAACGTGCTAGTACAATTACAACAACCACGAAAAAAAGCTTTCAACTTCAGAAAGAGAATTTGGATGTGTTAGAAACTTTTCAAGTATTCAAAACTTATATAAAATAAGTCAAATTCCTGAACTGTTGTAAATTCACCCCAAACTAAGCTTTTCTTATGGATCTAGCAAGTAATGATCAAGGAGGCACTGAGGCAGCTATAAGTCAAGATAATTATTAATCTATAAAAGATGCAAATAAAATGTAGCTTCAGAATTAGGAAATTAAAATGTGGAAAAAACCCCAACCCCCAAAGGATAGAAATATCAAGAGATGAGATAATTCGCTACATGGTTCCTGAAGCCACTTGACAAACTAGATCTTCAGTTTTGGCAACATTGAAACTCACCAATCACTTGTCCAAATTATGAACAATTCAAAAAGAACAAAAAGTAAGCATAAAAGGAAATAATAATGCGACACCATCAATATTCTTAAAGATTCTTATTTCAAATCAAGAGCTTCACATCTACGAATAAATATAAATTCGTTTCATCTAAAATTTTTTTTTTTTCTCTTTTTTTCTTCCCTCTACATCACAGAAAGCAAAAGGGGAAGATTAATTTTATATCCAAGATAGAATATCCTTGGGAACCCCTATCTTACTGAAATCATATAAGTAGGCCCAAGGGATTTTGTGAAATATAAAAATAAACCAACCACAGCATAGGTATGAAATCGTTGAAGCTCCTCCCAATAGTACTAGGATTTGTTAAATGGAAAATCGATCCTCCACTTGGCAAGATATCTGAGAAATCCACTATCATGCATGGAATTTTGAATTTGAATCAAAGATCGGAAATCACGCAAAAAAATAGGATCAATTTAGTTAGATCATATATAGCTTGGACTGATAGTAAAGTGATGACTAATATGACAAACCCGATGGGATTTGAACTTAAATCTAAGTGTTGAATAAGCCAAACTGGTTGGAATGAAACAAACTTGAATGGAACTCAAATCGAATAAATGCATCCAAGCATGCATACAGGATTAGTGGCTAAGAAATTGACAAAGCTCACATGAAATGATAGAAACAAAGTTTAAACTACAAGCAAAACCACTTTGTCAAGGAAAGATGGAAGCATGACTTGACAACTGTCCTCAAACAGTAACCTGAGTGCTAAGAAATGCTTGAAAGCTTAAAAATACTTTTGACACAAATTCAGATATGTGCCTCCGCATCAAGTACTATCAACACAACCATGAGTACTAGCAACACAACCATCTACCATCAACATTTTTTCGTCCAAACAAAAAGAATAATTAGCATAAATACAATAAGGTGCTAAAACATTCCATACATAATACTCACGTTGCTGCAAACAATTGTACGTTCTCAAATTCATTCTTAAAAAACAATAATGAAGATAGTGGACAAGGACTATTAAAACAACATAATATAACAATTCCTTGTTCACAAATAGAATGAGTAAGAGAATAACCTGAGCTGGATGCTCGGTCTCACCATGAGACCCGATCTCTTCCAAGCAAGAGTTTGTACAAGTCCAAGTGAGAAGGACTTATCAGGCCACTGCACCATTGGGGTTATCCGTGTACCACATTTGCTCTGCAGAAGAGGAATATTAAAAAAACTTGAATTTAACCAAGTTTTGATAAAAAGATTCAGTCTTTGATTTTCCTCACACATAAACAAATGTGATTAACAGCATTTAAGAGCAAAGGGGTGACAAAAAAAAATGGAAATTACTAACAGATCCTTCAACTTTGGCCAAAACTAACAATTCCACAAAACTTGAATTATGGAGGTCAACCTTAGAGCCTAAAGGTTCTCATTTGAGTAGATCTCAAATCAAATACATACAGTGTAATTTTAATAGTATTAGATCTAATGGGGGCTTGTAATTTTGAGTGATCAAGTCATTAACAAGAATACACATTTTAGATATCTAGTGTCTATTGTTCAAAGTCATGGTAAAAAAGATGGGGATATTATTAGTAGATTTCAAGTTGGATGGTTGAAGTAGAGGAATGCATCGGGCTTGTTGTGTGATAGAAAAGTACCCTTCAAACTTAAGAGAAAATTCTATAAGATGGTGGTGAGAGTTGCACTACTTTATGGTGTAGAATGTTAGTCATTAAAAGAGAAGTATAAAAGTAAGTTAAGTGTTACAAATATAAGAATGCCCAGGTGGATGAGTGGTTTCACACTTTCACTCCTAGAGATAGAATAAGAAACGAGCATATACGTAAAATGGTTGGAGTCTAGGGTTTCTAATTTATGATTTACAAACCTTATCAAATTTATTTTGATGAGATTTTAAATAACTTACAAACTAACTGAAAGAATTGTTAGAAAAATAAGACCAACTAAACATTTCAAAAAATCAAGTTAATGTCCACCATAACAACATGGGAGCTAAATTTGCATGCAAGAACCGGATATTGAAACTAATTTTAATGAAAAACCAATTCACAATATTGTTAGGAGATGAAAACTACAAAATAACAAAAGTTTGACAAAACATCAGGTTTAACTAACAAATCGTCATAATGATGACATTTTGAATATCTTGAAAAATTAATTGAAAAATTGATAGAAAAATAAGTTTCCAAATATGAATTACAATAAATCAAGTTAATGAGTAAGTTAACAATTAAAATGCTAATCAAATTTAGCTACAAGAATTGGATCTTGAAGGAAGAACCCATTCACAATATTGTTAGGAAACCAAATATTCAACATGAAAGAAATAACAAAGATAAATGATAGAGAGAGAATACCAATGAAAATCATGACAACCATATACAACAACCTTACGATATGGGTGAAGGCATAACAGGAAAGATATAGTTGATGCAGCCACTTTTCACGAGAGAATAGATCCAAAGGCCTTTTTTAATTGAGTAAAGATATAACGTAACTACTTTCATTGGCAAATCATGTCGCAAATCCTGTCTGATGAATGATAAGATTTGTAAAACTAAAAAATAACTAGACATGCTAAAATGTACTGCATGGTTATGGAGAGACAAAAAGAATGGTTAGGACTAGAATCTACCACCACATTAGCTAAAATGAAATTGTTGTTAAAAGGAAAATACCCACATTTTGCCCTTTTCTGATCAACTACTTGATGCATTTAACTCATTGCAACAAGAAGTCAAGATTGTAATGCTTTCTAGGTTTAGATTTAGCTTATGACCTAAGCTTAATAGTGACAAAATTCGCCAACTCACATGCCAAAGTTTTTACTTTAAATGTGGTAAAGTTTTGCTATAAAAAATAGTTGATTAAATGTGAATTGTTATTTTTGTGAGCCTTCATTATGCACCTCATCTTAGACTGTATTAGTAAATCCAAGATCCTTAATTGGCCTGCATTAAGTTGGTATGAAAGCCCAAGTTGGCGTCAACATATTAAAGTAGATTAAATTATTAGGATCAATTAACAGGTCACTGTAAAGATAATGCTTTAGCTATTTTTGTAATAGCTAGAGAGTTTTTAGAAAAATTATTAACTAAGTGATGAAACAAACCAAATTAACAAATAACTTGATACATTGGAAACAAATCAAATATGTCCGCAAGAACCAAATAACAAATATGGCGGTAGCCAACGGTGGCCAGCTGTGGTGGCCATAGGCAACCGGCGGTGGTGGCGGGCGGCGATAATCAAGCAAGCTTTTTTGCGGTGTAAACTATTCTAGCTCAAAATTGGCCTAGTTCGAATTATCTCAAAAAATGAAATAGAATGATTTACACCACATTTAGTTTACTTTGGATTCCTTTTTCATCCAACCAAACACCAAATTGTCAAAATCCCATCATTTAGAATATTTTGCACCCTAAAGTATTCCAACCAAATAGCCCCTTAGTACATCTTCCTAACCAAACAGCCCCTTAGTACATCTACCTTCAATGGGAGAATCCATCCTAAATTTTTTTCTAAAATGGTAATGCATATGGACAAATTCTTTGATTGATCAAATGATGTCGAGTAAGTCATAAATAAAGATTGTGAAACTGAACTTACTGAATAAGCAAAAATGTATCTAATAGTTGCAGGGAGACAAAGGAACAAGTTAAAGTTAGGGTTAGAACCAACAACCTCATGGGTTGAAATGAATTTCCTACAAAAAGAACACTACTATCGATAGCCATTGCATCAAAATCCAAAATTTCTAGTATGGCTCATCTTAGAAGTTACCAAACTGGGCACTTGTTAGTAAGTGTACTAGTAAAAAATTGCACATTAATGTCAAAAAAAAAAAAATAATAACAAGGATGAAGAGAAGATATGCATAAATTCAATGAGGAAATAAGTGATATTAAGAATGCTTTGACTGAAAACTCTTTGAATGCCATGTGATGCATTAACGCACTACTGCTACGCATAAAGATCAGCTTGAGTGGAAAAGGGTTTTTAATCTTTCACTCATACTTCAAGCATGTGAAAACTATGAAAAATCATCATTGATAATGGAAGTTTCATGAATCTTGTTGATAATTCAGCCCTCAAACATATGAATTTAAAAGCTAAGAAACACCCACAATCTTACAAAGTAAATTGGGTGTAAAAAACTTCAAATGTATGCTACTCAAAGATGCTTGGTGCTCGTTCAATTTAATACTTATAGCAAAGAGGATAAGATCCGGTGTGAAGTATTATCTACGGATGTTGCAAAAGTCATTTTAGGTCAACCTTAGTCGTACAATTTAGGTATGACACATTTAAAGAAATTCAATACTTTCGTTTTTAAGGTTATTGATAGAAGTCATTTTGAGTAATATCAAATCTAAGAGTCCTTCATGTTACAAGAATCAATTTCATCTAATAAACTAAGGAAATCGCACATTATTTTGAACAAACATGCTTTTGAATTAAGATGGCAGAGTTGAAGGAGTAATATATGGCTTAACCAAGATATAATCGAGAGCACATCAGCACCTATGGTTGTTAGTTAAGGAACTATATCCTGATGAACTAACTGATAAATTAGAGCCAATAAAGGATATTCAACATGCCATTAATTTGATTCATGGATCATAATTAACTTACTCCACTATAGAATGAATATTGTTGAGCTAAAAATACAAGCAGAGGCAGATGAATGACTCAAGAAAGGATTTATTAGAGAAAGCACAAGTTCTTGTGTGGTGCCTGCCTTACTCACACTTAAGAAGGACCGGAGCTAGAAAAATGTATGTGAAAAGTTAAGCGAATGAATAGATATAAGGATGCTACATATGATGCTAGGCCTACAATTTTCTCCAAGATTGATTAAACTAGTTGCCATCAAATAAGGATGAGAGAAGCGGATTTACACCAAAAAATCGAAATCCTAGGCTAGCCTTTTTGGAGGACAAGAAGTGAGGCACCAGTAGAGTAGGCGTAGACTCCCAAGAAATAGATAAAAGAGAGGAAAAGAAAGGGAGGAAATCAGAAAATTTTCATTCATGCTATTTAAATACAATAGGGGCTATCTATACTACTTGGTTAGACCAAATTTACAAGTAAGACATGGTATACCAAATGCACGCCTTAACATAAAATAGGTAGACTTTGTCTACCTTACTATAAGAACAAAAATAAAATAAAACTCATTGCATATTTGTAGACCACTTTTTCCATGTCACCAATCTTGACTATTTCGGAATTCTTCTTCTTTGAAAATAACTTAGATGATTGTTGGTTGGTCCATCATGTTGGTAGCCCATTTTTCATAATGTGCTTGTAACACTTGAGGATCTAATAAAATATATTAATGTTAACAACCTGTCACCATGAAAAATAACCTTGTATTCAAGGTTGATAGAAGCAAAAAATGAAGAGTGCTGCAAAATTTTACAATGTGGCATCCTTTGGTGTATTTAATGGAATGGGTAGATAAATCTTCTTAAATTTGTAATGGATCGGGTAAAAGAGTTAATAGAACGGCATGAGGCAAAGTAGAGGTTTTTATTTCTTGGCATGTGAGACAATTATTAATGAAATCAATTGCATCTTTATGGAGTCCAAGCCAATAAAAATTAGTAGATATTCATTTAATAGTTTTGAGAATACCCTGATGAACGACAAGAGGTGAGGATAATATTAAAGCTTAAGAGTTTGTGAAGATAATATTATCGGTCTGGTGTTTGAAGGTGTTCGAAGATCACGGAAGCTTTTATGATCTGTGCGAATAATGAAAGTTGTCTAGTTATTTATAGGATTGGTAGGATCGATATACTTCATTTTAAAAAGTTTACCTAACGCATGGGACTTACGACTTCACTTAAAAGTGGCCCGTTAGTGGGTCTTATAACCTAACCCTATAGGCTAGGATGCCCAAGTGAGAGATCTAGGGTTGTATTATCACCTAAACATTTCCCTCAGAGGTCAGACTTACGACTTCTACTAGAAGTGCAGGGGGGTTTAATTGGGGGTTAGGAGTTAGGTCAATTTTACCTAAAATTTTTCCCTAATGTTGGGCCTACAACTTTCCTTTGAAACTTGTCAGGTAGTGGGTCTTACAACCAAGTTCTTATAAACAAGGCTGCCCATAAATTTTAAGTTTGATTATGTGTTGGTTGAATTGACACCAATGATTTGAGAAGTTTGACACTAGTTTTTTTTTCAGTATTTTACTATACTAGTGTTTTTACGGTAATATTTTTCTTCTTACTGTTTAGTAGCTTCTTTTTACTACCTGTGTACTAGTAGTTTTTTTTTACTATTAACATGCTCATTTTTCTATTTTAGCATTTAATCATATATATATTTATCAGTGATATTTAATGAGTTTCATTTATTCATTGCAGGAGCTCGTACAGAAGAGATATTGGAGAGCTTGTAGAGTGTTTTGTTCATTGGAGAGTTTCAATTTGTGTTGGGGAGTTTTGTATAAGATTTGGAGAATAAAGTACTTTTGAATTTGAAAGTTTGAAAGCTATTATGTATGGAGAGTTTGAGAACTTTTTGTTATGTTGGAGAGTCTTAGCATGTTGAGTTTGAAAACTATGTTGTTTGAGTAGAGATATTGTTGAAGAGTTTGTTGTTTGTAAAGTTTGCTTGAATTTATTGTTGGAGAGCTTGTGCATATACTAGATTAGTGAGAATTTTTATTTCTTGCAACATGTCTACAAGGATGAAATTGCAAAGAAAATTTTATCATAAAAATGTGAGTTGTTTTCCCAACAATCTTAATATATATATATATATATATATATATATATAATCATTGTGGATAATTTTAAACTCTTTAGCTTAGAAGGCAAAGAGAGCAACTCTTTCACTTTTTTTTTAAGATTAGAGATTATATTGACATTGCTCATCCACATTATAAAAAATATGATTTAGAAATATAATTCATAAAAACCTGATTTGAGAAGAAGAAAAAAATCTGATTTAATTTATAAAATTTTATTTGAAATTAGAATTTTTTTTAGAGATCTGTGTTTTTTTCCAAAATTCGCTTAAATACAGAATTTTTGAGGAAACTTCGGCAACCTTCCAGCGTCCCCTCCCCACCGAGGGAGAAATCGAGGTGGCACTTGCCATTTTTTTTTCCTAGCCGAACCTAAGGTCGAACAGCTTGAGGCCTTGTATTTGAAACCATCTCGACCGGACTTAATGTCAAGGTGCGAGGTCTTGTATTTTAAAACCATCTCGACCGGACTTAAAGTCGACTGTACAAGGTCTTGTAATTTAAAACCATCTCGACCGGACTTATAGTCGACGGAGCGAGGTCTTCATTAATTTTCTTGCTCATTTGATGCTCACATAAATATTTCATTGAACAAGATTACATAAAAAAATGTAAATTATGTAATCAGTTACTTACTTTCCTTTTCTTTTGCAAAATAAAACAAGTTTTTACAAATTACTTTAGCAAACAATTACTGAAGTAATTTTATTGCTTGGATTTACTGAAGTAAAGATATCAATTACTAAAGTAAATATAGTAAACAATCTAAAAGATATATTTACTGAAGTTAAAAAAAAAAAAAACATGATTTTAACTTTGTATCCATTAGACACTAAGCCATAAGCCATTATGTCAATTAAAGTAAAAGGTGTCAGTGGCAGAGAATTTATTATTTGCTTTGTTTTTTTGAGTCATAAAAGAATTTTGAATAAAATAAAAACAAAGGTTTTATCAATAAATTGTTTACTGAATTAGAATAAGGCGAAATAGATGATATAGGAATTAGATTATTATGCTTAGGAAATAGTGCATGTGTTAAGCTTTAATAGATATAAAGCCTGATTTAAAAAAGAAAAAATGGGATTTAAACGGAAAGAAGAGATGGCCAAGGTTCATGTGAGAGGTTGATTCGCATGAACATTCTAAAGAAGAAATTAATTGGAAGAAGACGAAGGCGGCCGGCTTGGGTTGCGGTGTCGGAAGTGGGTCAGAAATTGGAGTTTTGACGGAAGGTGCAGATTGTGCAAAGCCGATTGGCCGATACCTGTTGTGCAAATTCGGTTGGTTAGGTACTTGCAAACGGAACATATGAAGTGAGCGACCTCTTCGAACAGACAAGTTCGGTCGCGGATATTGTAGACAGCTAACGATATCACGAAAAAAAAAAGCAGATGATTTTCAGACAGTGTGAGAGCAGGGAATTGTGAGTCTCTTTTCTTTCATCATTCATTTTTTTATATTGATAGATTACTGAAAACAGTTGTAGCAATGAAAGGTTACATCTTTTGAGAATTAGTTAATTAAAGTGGGGCCGGATTGAGAGCGTAAAGAGATGCATCTCTTGGATTTTTTTTTTTTTTTTGTTAGTTAACAGTAATATACAAAATAAAATAATTGCATAAAACTCAGAAGCAGATTAAACATACAATAATGGAAATCTTGCAAAGACTGAATTTTGCTGCATTAGTGTTACCACTGATAGATTAAAAAAAGGAAAATGAATGTCATACAGCTTTCTAAATATAATAATTCTCTATCAACTATCAGTTCCAAGAAGCAGATTTAAATTTCAAGGTCATCCCAACCTTGAACATGTATTAGAGAATGTGCAAAAAGTTTTATGGTTGATTTAGCTAACCTTGCAAGAGAAGCTGAGCTTTGTTTCCCCGGGATATTGACCTTGAGCTTGAAGCAAGCCACCGAATGCAGGAAGGAAAGCACTGTGAGTAAACCCTTCACCGGCAATATAAGTAAGCTGTCCATTAGGAAACTGCAAATCCATGAATGACTGCAAAAGTTTCAAATTCATTAAGCGTGAAGCCACATATTAAGCTGTTTGAACAAGAATTTAAACAGCAATCTGTTTAGCGTAAGAAAGAACTTTTTAAAATGCCAAAACTTGATGCAGTAGAATAAAAATAAATAATTTCATGGGTGCCTAGACCTTATTAGCTTTGCCTTGCAAAATGATTAGAGAAACTTCTTAACCTCATAAGATCATTTCAAGATAATTGATTGCAATAGTAAGTAGCAAAAAGCGTAGTAAAGCATCACTATTCTAATTTCACATAAAATGAAAAACTTGCTAGTAATTAGAGCACCCAAGAATTGCTCTTTTCATGGAGTTTTTGAACATCATAAACCTATGAAGTATCAAGGACTAGCTTGAGAAGAAGACTCAAGTTACTGAATAGTAATTTCCCCGGACAAAAGAAGATTTCCAATGATAATTTTAATGATAAGAAAGCCAAACGTATTTTTCATAAGTAGAGAATTTTTTTAGCGAACTGTAGTCACAATAATTCAAAACAATGGAAGAAATTAAATGTGCACATGTCAAAGATTAAGACCATAAAAAAGGAAATTAAGTTCAAGCACGTAGTCATCTGGGTTATCTTATACATTAAAGATAAAGAAAAAAAGCAATACAAGGAAGTGGGCCTCAGGAAAAACCACAGTGATAAGAATTGGCTTGGGCAATCATGACCATGAGACAAATATGGTAAATGGCAATGATTTTTTTCTTTTTCATGCTCCTGTGCAAAACTTAAAGTTAAAGAGGTTGTATCATATCATGTTTATTTTTATTTTTTTTATTTTTTTTTCATGTTATTTTGTGTTTTACTTTATTTATATTTTAGCATGGAATCAAATCATGTTTATTTTTTATTCATTTAATGTTTTATTCCATTTGCTTCTGCCATCACTATCAGCTCTGCCTGCTCATCCATTAAGCACTGCACAGCTCTCCGCCTTCCACCCTATCTCCCTCCTCTGCCTCCCATAGCAACAACAGTGCATGGCCATGGCCAACATCATCTCTATCTCCATCATCACCACAGGCTTCCATCCAACCAAACTCCATCTCCGCAGACTGAGAATTAATTCCATCCACGTCAAGTACTCCATCATCCGTAATGACTCCATTTCTATGGTCGATACCACTATCATCGACCTCCTCTTCCAATCCATCATCTTTAAATCTACCTTCAGTTAGAAAACAGCCTCACCCTCGTCATCACCACATGCTCCATTACTTCTATTAGGCTCTACCATCGGGCTCTACCGCCGCCATGTCATCAGTGCATGCAAGTGAGAAGAACAAAGTTGCAACAAAGAATAGAATTTGAGTGAATCTAGATTTAAGGTGTGGATGAAAACAACTTAAGAAAATTATTTTATTATATAGTTAATCAGTTTTTAAGTGAAAAAACAAAATCAATTTACTTTAAAAAAAAGGTAAAACAACTTAACAAACATTTTTAAATTTATTTTATTAAAATTAAAAAAAAAAAGTTATTCAAGCAGGCCATAAGTCTATTATATTTTCTTTCTAGTAGTTAGTTCCAGTTTTGTATAAGTATGAAAGGAATCTAGTGTGATTTCCAAAATGCAAAGATAAATAAGACCAAGATTAACTAAGAGGATGCAAAGTTCGATTCAAACTACTAGATAAGCATAAAATAAAAAACATTAAAACAAAATATATAGGACAAAATGTTGGCAGAATATTCTTAATATAAATACTTACACAAGCAAGTGGATTGAGACAGAGCATTGACATTAAGAGCCATCTCCTATGTTTTGACCATAATGCTGGGCATAAAGAATGCAGTCCATTCTGCTAATTTCAAGATTGAACAATAAGGAAACTCACAAAGGCAAATCCACTATATGCATGAAAAAAAGAACATCAGCGAGTAAATTTATAAGAAAATCCAGTAAACACAAGTGCGGTGTAAAATAAATCTAGAATTTCAAAGCCAAGGAACAATGCAGCATAAAACATGTGTAGTGCTTAACAATTGAACTGTATGCTTAATTTAATTATTTTTAAACAATTAGGTAGGGTAACAGAGTTAGTGGCTATCATTCAAAAGTGTAAATATATTATAAATAAAAGAAGACACCTTTTTTGAGAAACAAATAGAACATGGATACCTGAATAAAATAAGAACCTGATTGTAAATGCTATGCATTTATAAAGATGATTTATATCACCAGATATGACCTAATAGGCAAACCATATTATAACTTTTAGAAAATAGAATAAACCAATCAATCTACATGACGAGAAGAACTCTGTGGAATGGTCTCTTGCTTTGAGATTTTAGATTTAATTTCTCACCATTGCATCCAAAGAAAGTAATACTGTCATTGTCAGGCCTCAAGTCTTGGATAAGAAAAGCGGAGGGTTGCGTTAGATAGTCGACAGCCAGCATAAAACTTGTCAAATAATCATGCCATGAATCATAAAAAAAACTGTGTTAATGCTAGGGCATCCCCTGGAAGCGAGACGTTGTATAGCCCGAATACAGCGACAAGTGCGCAAGGGCCGCTGCACCTGCGTCTGGGTGCAGTGTTAAATAGGCTAGGGTTCTCACATTAAGGACTGATGTGGGCAAAGAAGCTAGTTCATGAAACTAAAATTAGGATAAGAACTTAGAACATAGGTTCCCTTACAGGAAAATTAATGGAATAATAGATATTATGATTCAAAGAAAGATAAATATATTGTGCATTCAAGAAACTAAATGGGTTGGGGAGAAGGCTATGTTGATTGATAGTCTAGGATTTAAATTATGGTATTTAAGTAGGAGTCGTACTGGAAATGGTGATTTGATTATTGATAAGAGTTTGAATGATAATGTTATAAAAAAATGGAAATAAAATTATAGCTTTAAAGATTATTATTGAAATTAAGATTATTAATATTATCAGTGCTTATGCTCCTCAAGTAAGTTTGGATATGAGTTCAAAATTAAAATTTTGTAATGACTTAGAAGAATTAATACAAAAAATACCTCTTGAAGAAAGAATTTTTATTAGAGAAAATTAAAATGAACATATTGGTAGAGAGGTATATGATTTTAAAAGCATTAATGTTGGCCATGAATTTAGAATGACAAATAAAGGTGGTAAGACTATATCATATTTTTATTTCTTATAATTTTTTAATTGTTAATATTTTATTAAAGAAAAGATATGAGCACCTCATCACTTATAAAAATGAATATAATAAAACTCAAATTAATTATTTTCTTATAGTAAAATTAGATCATTTAGAAATGCAAAGATTGTAAAGTTATTCCGAGCAAAAATTTATGTACCCAACATCGATTATTAGTTTTGGACATTAAGATAAAGGGGCAGAAAATAAGAAATAGAGCAAAACGATATTATAGATTTAAATGGGGTCATTTAAAGAATATTAACAAAAATATTTTTGAGAGTAAGATTTTAGATTTTGTCTGTGCATGAGGATTCTAATATTATGTGAAAAAAATGGCTAGTGATACTAAAAATATAGCAAAATATGTGCTTGGAGTATCAAAGGGAAAAACCCCTAATAGTAAAAATAATTGGAGGTTAAATCCAAATGTGTAATAAAAGATTAAAAATAAGAAGATTTATAATAAAAATTGGTTTATATGTAAAAATTCTAATAATTAAGAAGGATATAAAGAGGCGCATAAAAAATCTAAGAAAGCAATATGTGATGCAAATATTTTATCTTTTAATGATTTATATAATAAATTAGATACTAAGAGGGAGAAAGATAAAGATAAGAATAGTAACGATTTAGTTTAAGTGAAGTGTATTAAGGATGAATATCAAAAAGTACTTTTCTTAGAGATGATCTTCAACAAAGGTGGATGAAATATTTTGTTTAACTTTTTAATGAAAATTGTGAAAATACGATTGGTTTTAATGACATTAGCACCCTAAATAAAAATAAAAATTTCTATTTTTATCGACGTATTAGTAAAACCAAGAGAGGCTTTAAAGAAAATAAAGTATAAAAAAGCTGTTGAACCTAATGATATTCCAATAGAAGTGTGGAAATGCTTAGGAGATGAAAGAATTTCTTGGCTTATTAAACTTTTAATACTGTTTTGAAGACAAAAAAGATGTCAAATGAGTGGAGAATGAGTGTATTAATTCCTATTTTTTAGAATAAAAGTGATGCACAAGATTATGCGAAATACAAAGGAATTAAGTTAATGTGTCATACTTTAAAGGTTTTCGCCAGAGTAGATCTGAACTGAATATATGGAGTGTAATTTTAGTAGTAATAGACATAGTAAGGGGATTGTGACTTTAGGCGATCAAGTCATTAATAAGAGTACACGTTTTAGATATCTTGGATCTATTGTTCAGAGTAAATGTGAAATAGATTGGGATATTATCAACATAATTTATGTTGGATGGTTGAAGTGGAGAACTGCATCAGGTTTGTTGTGTGATAGAAAAGTCCCCCTCAAATTTAAGAAAAAATTCTATAAGATGGTGGTGAGACCTGCAATGCTTTATGGTGCCGAATTTGGCCATTAAAAGAGAAGCATAATACTAAGTTAAGTGTTGCAAAGATGATGATGCTCAGGTGGATGAGTGGCTTTACCCTTAGAGATAGGATACGAAATGAGCATATACGTGAAAAGGTTGGAATAGCTACAGTGGAAGATAAGATTAGAGAGAGTCACCTTAGATGGTTTGGTCACATAAAACGACAGCCTTCCGATGACCCGGTTAGGAAAGTAGAGGTAATATATTTGACTTATATTAAGAAAAGTAGAGGTAGACCAAAAAATAATTGGTTAGAAAATTTTAGAAATCATCTTTCTTTATTAGATTTAAACGAGAATTTGACTTTTAAAATGACACAATGAAAAAAAAAAAAGGTTCATGTTGCCGACTCCAAATAGTGGGACATAGGCTTGATGTTGTTGTTGTTGTATCCAAAGAAAGTAATACTTAGGAAAGAATACGTGATTGATTGAATATAATCTCCAGGTTGGGAACAATTTTTATGCAACATCAAGATACTCTGATCGTTGATCAAACATGTTTAAAACTTACGCAAATGAATTGCCCTAGTAGTGCAACACAACATTTCTTATTTTCCATTTATTTTACCAATGGAATATATTTGATGCATAACCCCGCTTTTTAATTAATAAATAAAACCAATTCTGATGTTGAAAGAGCACATCTCTATTAGGTTATTGAACACACTAGCAAGACATCATTTCTCTCAAAAGCCTAATAGGCTGATACTTTGACAAATCATCGTGCTATTTTATGAAATTGTATTTCCAGCCATTTCTGGCAATGCAGATCAAGATAATATGTCCCCAACTGTCTGGGTGGGAATTTATGATCAGTCCAATAGAATGGAAAAATGACATTCCATTCATGTTGATCATAGAAATATACATATATCTACAGATCAAAATGCTAATTTGAACGAGCCTATATTTTTGTGTATAAACAAATATCATGAACATAATGGATGATCCTTTATGCCTAGTAATTAAAGGCACAATCTCCAATATGTTTGTTTTCTAATTCTGTTTTAAAGATCAACATTTGACCCACAACAAGTCCCTCAGCCAAAGCCACAAAAAAGGATAAAAAGCAAATGCATCACAGTACGGAATAAAATATGATACTAAAACTAAGAAAAGATAAACCGCAGTCCAAGTGCATGCTGGTGGATTTTTATCCAGGTCACTAAGTCCCCAAAAGCAAACCCATAGTCACTGTTTCATTCCTACAAGCTATGTTTGGCACACTTGAAATCCCAAATTAACTTTCTTTAGGCTTCATTTGGAAAACTGTTCAGGTAGAAAAAGCAGTATTGCATTTAGAGAAGCATGCAAAGCACACGCCATTATTTTGGTTCATAAGTGACTACAATTAGCAACACTTCAACCTTAAAAGGAGTTAGTAACCAGAAAAAAAAAATCCTTTTTATGTGATTAGTGAAATCAATCAAGAATGTATTTGCTGCAGAAATATCCGAACAAAAAGCCACGGTAAGTCTTCACAAACAAGATCTTAACTTTATGTCACAACTCAGAATAAGCAAGCACCCTCCCCATCTAGGGGTGCAAACGAGTCGAGTCGAGCTTGAGTCGGGGGGTGTTCGAGTCTGTTGACTGTATAACAAAAAAAAGAGAAAATCAAAATCAACGTACCTGCTCTGCCCTCATCCCGCACGTCGCACGCCGTAGCCACGTCGTTCGCACGTCGAGGCCATGCCTCGCGTCATTTCTCCCCACGATCGCCGCACGACTCATTTTGAGTCGTTAAAAGGCTCGAGGCAACGAGGCCTTTGGCCTCTTCTCTCTGCTATTCCCGATCTCTCCCGCCTCGATCTCTTTGCTCTCTGATCCCCGCTCCCATTCTCTCGTTCGACCACGCTCTGACGACGACGTTCCCATATAGTCGATCGGAAGCGACGACACCTTGGATCGGAAACAACCGCAAGAGCTCACTGGCTTTGGAGCTTCGACGACTCTCCCTTCCAGTCGGATCGGACATTATGACGTTTTGATCAAAAGTAAGAACAGGAGCTGCTTGCTATGGAGATGACTTTCTCCCTCACGTCGCTTCTTCGGCTCCTTGTTGTGCGACTTCGTTCCTTCTCCAACTTCCCTTCCCGTCGGGGTTGAAAGCTACAACATTTTGATCGGAGGGAATAACGGGAGCTCACTGCCTCCTGTGCTTCCATTCGACTTCGCTCCTCTCGACGACTTTCCCTTCCTATCTCATCACAAGCAAAACGGGAGTCGCTGGCCGTGAGGTTAACTTTCACCCCCTCTCACGCGCTGCCATGGCCAAATCCCGT
Source organism: Dendrobium catenatum (assembly GCF_001605985.2). Classification (NCBI taxonomy): domain Eukaryota; kingdom Viridiplantae; phylum Streptophyta; class Magnoliopsida; order Asparagales; family Orchidaceae; genus Dendrobium; species Dendrobium catenatum. The sequence goes on along the minus strand of NW_021319852.1, from coordinate 352,872 downwards.
AGATCTGGCCGAACCAGAGAAGGGGAGGAGAGGGATTTTTGCTTTTTTTTATATATTTATTATTAATATTATTATTATTATTATTTAATTGTTATTAATAATAGTTAATTATAATTATTATAATTAAATATTTAATTATTATTATTATTTCGAGCCGGTAGACCGCCTATACATGCTTTTCTCAAGCGTGGTGGGAAGGGAACCCGGTGCGACACCTACGACGAGATAAGTGAGCGACCCCTCGGTTCCAAATCTTGTTCTCGACGTTCGTGTCAAGCCGGCAAACCGCCTATACACGCTTTTCTCTAGCGTGGTGGGATGGAAACCCGGTGCGGCACCTACGACGAGATCGGGATATTCATAAGTACCCGCTCGCGGGGAAACAACTGCTTTTCTTGCAACAGGTACCGAAGACCCATACACGCCTTTTTCTGACGTGGTGGGGACAAAGACTTTACACGTCCGCAGTGTCCTCGTAAGAGGGCACCTACCGTACACGTTTTTCTCTAGCGTGACGGGAGGCCCAGTTTTCCGTTGTTTTTCCCCTAAACGGGGGAGACGCCGGGAGGCTGCCGAAATTTCGGGTGAAATATATTATACTCGGACCTATTTGAACTCAAAAAGAACAAGCATTGGGACTCAAATGAACATGAACTGAGGACTTATGGACTTTTGAACTTGATTGAACATGAGCAGAAGACCTGAACAAAACTCAAATGATTAAAAAAGGTCTGAACCAAATGAAATAAAATCAAGCCGAGATTGAACTCAAATCAATACGAATATAAACTTGAACTTATACTCTGGACTTGGACATTAATGGATTGAGCAATTCGAACTCAAGCGAGTACTTGAGTTGGACTACAAGGGACATGGAAATGAGCTAGCACATTGAGCTCATGAACTTGATTTGAACTAGACTTGGAAGGGTTCAGAATTGAGTTTGATTTGAACATCGTTGGCCCCTTATATTCGACACCAATCAAACTATAACACCTCTTACGGATGTGTTCAGTGTAGCACACAACGAATGCAAATGCCCGCTGCTGTCAGCAATCATCCGACCAAAGACAAATACATAGAGCTCGTACAAGCAGAAGGTGATTGATTGGCACATTAAGTGTAAATACCTACGATCCTTTGTAGGAAGCCCGCTGTACACTCAACATATGTTCGTGAACAAATGTGAAAGATTTGCAATACATCACATATATGTATAAGCATAATGCAACGAACTACTACGATAATTCCTATAAATGCCTATTGATTGAAGAAGGCAAAACTGTCAATTGATAGCGGAAAACTCGTTCTTGCAAACAAATACAATTAATGACCCACCTGAGATTGGTGAAAGGTGAATATGGTGCAAGGACAATGATTCTTCTACAAATACTTCTAGGAGGTCGTAGTGGATACAACGATTCTTTACAAATGAATGTTTGTGGATAACAACAGTGGGTATATTGCAGACACAACGAACCACTGTGGGCACAAGTATAGATATCACCTACGACAACGGTGATTAAGATCTTCAAGTACTTCAGGTATAAGGGCAACTAGATATACGAAAAAGGACACCTCCTAGCATAATAAAAGAGATGATTGAACAAATTAGAAATAAACTACCCAGTGTTCCAAAATTTCTTCTTGATCCTATACTCAGGAGAAAAATAGTTCTGATATCTAAAAGCATTAGAGACAACAAGTCTACTACACTAAAGATCTTGAAAGGAGGTCTTTTCAAGGCAAAGCAGCGGACTTCAAAGTCCAGAAGAATTTCCCCGGTGAATGAGAAAGGGGAGTCAACATCAAGAATATGAAATGCCTCGTGACATCCAGATAATACCGTCACCGGATCCGCAACACTCGTACTAGCGGACAGAATGCGTGTATAAGCTCTCAAATGATATATTGTGTATTCAAAGAACAATTAATTGCACAACTACAATTATTTAAAAATACCCCTGCAATGCACCGTAGTTTGTATACACATAGGTACACAAAAAGGGGTAAATACAATCATAACCCGCATGGGCCCCGGCGAGCGTATTATTAGTACACACGTTACACTAGGGATGTTGCGCGGGTCAATAAGTGGATTCAAGTTCGAACCCGATCCTTCTATACGGATCAATAGGAGTCGACAGGGTTCGAACCATTAAACAAATACACGGTTGCGGCGACCGATGTATTTGTTTAAATACATTCATATTAGGCCTTCAATGCCTATAATCAAAAGAATTCACTAACAAAGGCATAAAGCCTGTGAAACCCGATCCTCCTAAGCAAGTAAATAGGAGTAGACAAGGTTCAAACCATCGGATAAATATGCGGTCACAAAATCGACTGGAATATTTATCGTATACATTCATATTAAGCCTTAAAGGCCTTTAACAAAAAAAATTCACAAACAAAGGCACAAAGCCTACAAGAAACCCGATCCTTGGTCAATAGTTCGGCCGAGCGACAGGGTTCAATCTCTGTTTAAAATTGCGAAATTAGAGGCGCGCCTTTGCGCAATTCCTTCAAAAAACGCCTCATAACCCACGCAATTCCTGGTTCTAGTGAGGCGTACGCCTCACTGGGACTGAGGCGCGCCTCAGAGGCGCAATTGTGTAATTCCTGGTGAGGCGTACGCCTCTCTGGGATAGGGCCCACTCACTTAAAATGAGCCATTTCCTCTCCTTTTACCCGATAGCCTTCTCTACTAAACCCGACTTTTCTCGATTTCTCCCTCCCGCACGCTCCAGGTCGCGCCTCAGCACGCCGTCGGCCTCCTTTCCGCCGCTTCTCCCGCCGGCGCCGTCTCTCTCCGGCGAAGTGGAAACTTCCGGCCGCCCTCTAGGAGTACTCCACATTGGATTTTAGATATTTTTATCAAGGTTAGGGATATATTTTTCAAGTTTAAGAAAAACTAGGGTTTAGGTTTTTTTATTTTTTTTAGTGTATTTGGTTTTTTGCTTTAGGAGACATGGTTAGAGGTAAAGAAAAGACGAATACGTCATTGCGGAGAGACCCTTCTTGAAAGTATAGTGTACAAGTTGACATTGGCGGCGGAGAGAAGAGCTATATTTATTTGAAATGTAATTTTTGCGATAAAGTGGTGAAGGGAGGTGTTACCCACATGAAGGAACAACTATCATGCTCGCACAAAAATATAGCACCCTGTGCAAAAGTGCCGGACAATGTGAAGGAAGAAATAAGTGCTTACATGAAGAAAACTACCACTGCTAAACACTTACAACAGAAGCAGTTTGATGAATGGGTCGAGCATGGTGCTTATTTTGGGAGCGAGAGTGGAAAGGGCTCTTCCTCCACTATACATAGTAGAGGTGCACGGGGTCCTATGAATCAGTATATGACTACTCCAGGAGTGGATAGAGGAGAAGCAGAGATGATGCCTGCAGCTGGTACTATAGAGGGTCGGCGACAGGTTTGCATGGACATTGGGAGGTTTTTTTTTTAGAATGCAATACCATTTAATGTTGCTACATCGCCTTCCTACTTCAGTATGTTGCGGTCTGTAGGATTGTATGGAAGAGGGTTAAAGGCACCTTCCATGTATGAGTTGCGAACATGGATTTTAAAAGAGGAGCTGCAGAACACAGAGCGGAGCATTCAGGAGATTAAAAGGACATGGATTGAGACTGGTGTGACTATTATGTCAGATGGATGGTCTGACATGAAGAGCAGGAGTTTGATTAACATCCTTGTCAACAATCCCTACGGCACGGTGTTCTTACGATCAGTTGATGCTTCAGAGGAGGTGAAAAATGCTACATTCATTTTCAATTTACTTGATGGTGTTATTGAGGAGATTGGGGAGCAGTTGGTTGTCCAGGTAGTGACTGATAATGCCAGTGCATACAAAGCAGCTGGTCAGATGTTGATGGAGAAGAGGACACACCTATATTGGACACCCTGCGCAGAACATTGAACCGTTCAATCAACAAAAGGGAAATGATTCCATGCACACCCCGATGATGGCCGTGTTAAACGCAAATCTCAACCGGAGGGGTTCACAAATATTTTAAAATCCTATCTCAAATACTCACAAAAATCCAAAAAAATCTCAAAATTCCAAAATCCCAAAAATGTTTGAAATTGAAATTCATCCATTAACACTTAAAGCAAAAATCCATCCACCCTCCGCAATAGTTTGCCAAGGTGGACAAATCTGAAAATCACTTCAGCTCACAAAGAGCTAATGCCTAATCAAAAATATCACTAGGATCCATTCTCAAACAATCTCCTGCCAGTAAGGACGTGGTACGTGTCCTCTAACCGACGGTTTTGTTGCCAAATGACACCGCAGGATAAACGGTTATGACCCGGGCCCTCTGAACCTAGTGGTTTTGCCGCCAAATGGCACCACGAAATACCGGTTATGGCCAGAGCCAATACGCTCCTTATTGGCATCAAATTCTTAAGATATGAATCAATAGGATATGATCGATAGGACACAAAGACCTCTGTTAGCTAAGGTGGATTCAAATTTGTTCCCTTAGACAAACATTCACCCCGGGTCTACGAGGTCCCCTTGGACGAAGCAACCCATGGCTGCCGACAAGGATCCTTCTGTCAGGTTGCGTTGAATGCCACCTCTAACTAAGTAGATCAGGGACCACGATGATCTGGGACGACGGAACCATGGGATCTTGATCGGGTCTATCATCTATTCCCCCACCATCCGCTTTAAGTGCAAGATGGTGCAATTTCTAATTTTAAATATCAAATCTTCAAATCTTCCAAATTTCCAATTCTCAAATCCCAAAACCTATGCTGCTACTATAGCCAGATAATACGTATCTGATTGACGACTAGCCTTAATCGAAAGTTCTCTCTCGTTATCGGGAGAGGTAATTAACTATAGAGGCTTGCGCCTATAGGAAACCAGAACTCAAATCATAAAGTCCTCACAAAATGAGGGCGAAATCTCTAGGTAGTATCTTATCTATAAACTCATCTGCCCTTTCAAAATTTACCCAGGAACTCAGTCCATTAAAACTCCCTCGTCGAAAAACAAAAGCACAATCATGCGCAGCGGGGAGGCCGGGGCCGAATTTTTGGAGCCCACAGAGAGGAAGAAAAACTCTCCAACAATCTCCGGCAACGCCAAGAGCCCAAACAAGAAACCCTAGA